>NW_022154740.1:106503-109145 GCF_001633185.2 Quercus lobata
GTTAATGTACTACCTGCAAGTTGTTATGCACACACGCCGACATTTGATTCAGGTCAAAATTCTTAACCAATCTAACCCTGGGGCATTTTCGTATATAAATAACTCGATTTCTCTCTCTCTCTCTCTCTCTCTCTCTCTCTCTTTCTAAAGAATTTTGTTTTTGTTTCATGGAACTCATAATGTGCAATCTACAAGTTTACATGCACACATGCCAAAATTTGATTCAGGTGAAAATTCTTGACGATTCTGACCTTGGGGCATTTTCGTACAAAATTGATACGAGTTTTTTTTTATTATTGTTTAATTTTCCATTAGTTACTTGGACCTCTATATATGCTACGTGGCAGTTTTTTTTTTTTTTTTTCTTTTTTCAAAAAAAACACCGATATTGGATTCAGGTTAATATTCTAGACCAATCTGACCAAGGGGCATTTTCATGAGAAATTGATACCATTTTTATCGTTTCTTTTCTTTCTAAAGAATTTTGCACTTGTTACTTGGACCACTTTATGTGCAATCTACAAGTTTTATTGCACACATGCCAAAATTTGATTCAGGTGAAAATTCTTGACGAGTCTAACCTTGGGGCATTTTCGTACAAAATTGATACGAGTTTTTTATTTTTTTTTTTCTAAAGAATATTGCATTTCTTTCGTGGACCTGTTAATGTACTACCTGCAAGTTGTCATGCACACACGCCGACATTTGATTCGGGTCAAAATTCTTAACCAATCTAACCCTGGGGCATTTTCGTAGAAAATTGATACGAGTTTGTTTTTTTTTTCATTTTTATTTTGTTCTGAAGAATATTGCATTTCTTTCCTGGGCATGTTAATGTACTATCTGCAAGTTGTCATGCACACACGTCGACATTTGATTCGGGTCAAAATTCTTAACCAATCTAACCCTGGGGCATTTTCGTACAAAATTAATACGAGTTTTTTTTTTTTTTTTTTTTTTTTTTTTTTTATTTTTTTTTTCTAAAGAATATTGCATTTCTTTCGTTGGACCTGTGAATGTACTACGAAAGTTGTCAGCACACACGCCGACATTTGATTCGGGTCCAAATTCCTTAACCAATATCTAACCCCCTGGCATTTCATACAAATAATAGAAAAGGTTTTTTTTTTTTTTGGTTTTTTTTTTTTTTTTTTTTTTCTGAAGAATATTGCATTTCTTTCGTGGACCTGTTAATGTACTACCTGCAAGTTGTCATGCACACACGCCGACATTTGATTCGGGTCAAAATTCTTAACCAATCTAACCCTGGGGCATTTTCGTATATAAATAACTCGATTTCTCTCTCTCTCTCTCTCTCTCTCTCTTTCTAAAGAATTTTGTTTTTGTTTTATGGAACTCATAATGTGCAATCTACAAGTTTACATGCACACATGCCAAAATTTGATTCAGGTGAAAATTCTTGACGATTCTGACCTTGGGGCATTTTCGTACAAAATTGATACTAGTTTTTTTTTATTATTGTTTAATTTTCCATTAGTTTCTTGGACCTCTATATATGCTACGTGGCAGTTTTTTTTTTTTTTTTCAAAAAAAACACCGATATTGGATTCAGGTCAATATTCTAGACCAATCTGACCAAGGGGCATTGTCATGAGAAATTGATACCATTTTTAAATCGTTTTCTTTTTTCTTCCTCTAAAGAATTTTGCACTTGTTTTATATGGAAACACTTTAAGGCAACTACAAGTTTTAAATTGCACACATGGCCAAAAATTGATTCAGGTGAAAATTCTTTCGACGAGTCTAAACCTTGAGGCATTTTCGTACAAAATTGATACGAGTTTTTTTTTTTTTCTAAAGAATATTGCATTTCTTTCGTGGACCTGTTAATGTACTACCTGCAAGTTGTCATGCACACACGCCGACATTTGATTCGGGTCAAAATTCTTAACCAATCTAACCCTGGGGCATTTTCGTATATAAATAACTCGATTTTTTTTTTCTCTCTCTCTCTCTCTTTCTAAAGAATTTTGTTTTTGTTTCCTAGAACTCATAATGTGCAATCTACAAGTTTACATGCACACGTGCCAAAATTTGATTTTGGTGAAAATTCTTGACGATTCTGACCTTGGGGCATTTTCGTACAAAATTGATACGAGTTTTTTTTTTTTTATTTAATTTTCCATTAGTTTCTTGGACCTCTATATATCCTACGTAGAAGTGTTTTTTTTTTTTTTTTTTTTTTTTTTTTTTTTTTTTTTTCAAAAAAAACAGCGATATTGGATTCAGGTCAATATTCTAGACCAATCTAACCAAGGGGCATTTTCATGCAAAATTGATACTATTTTTGTCGTTTCTTTTCTTTCTAAAGAATTTTGCATTTGTTACTTGGACCACTTTATGTGCAATCTACAAGTTTTATTGCACACATGCCAAAATTTGATTCAGGTGAAAATTCTTGACGAGTCTAACCTTGGGGCATTTTCGTACAAAATTGATGCGAGTTTTTTTTTTTTATTATTTAATTTTCCATTAGTTTCTTGGACCTCTATATATGCTACGTAGAAGTTTTTTTTTTTTCTAAAGAATATTGCATTTCTTTCGTGGACCTGTTAATGTACTACCTACAAGTTGTCATGCACACACGCCGACATTTGATTCGGGTCAAAATTCTTAACCAA
>NW_022154741.1:0-108529 GCF_001633185.2 Quercus lobata
AAAATTTTTTTGCATTTATTTTTGAATTTTTAAACTCGGGCCGGGTTCGAACGGATAGGAATGAAATTTTTTTTGTTCTCTATTTTTCGGCCTGCCCTGACCCGTTTCGTCTTGAAATGAAGCCTGGATGATGTTTTTTAATTTTTAAAATTTTTTTACCTTTATTTTTGAATTTTGTAACTCGAGACGGGTTCAAACGGATAGCAATGAAATTTTTTTTGTTCTCTATTTTCGGCCTGCCCTGACTCGTTTCGTCTTGAAATGAAGCCTGGATGATGTTTTTTAATTTTTAAAATTTTTTTTCCCTCGTTTTTGAATTTTGTAACTCGGGTCGGTTGAACGGATAGGAGGAACTTATTTTGTTCTCTATTTTCGGCCTGTTCTGGCCTTGTTTTATCTGGAAATGAAGCTTGGATGGTTTTTTAATTTTTAGAATTTTTTGCATTATTTTGAATTTTATAAACTCGGTCTGGTCGAACGGATGGGAAGGAAATTTTTCTTCTCTATTTTTCGCCTTCCTGGCCCGTTTCGTCTGACATTACGCCTGGATTTGATGTTTTTTAATTTTTGATTTTTGCAGTTATTTTGAATTCTCTAACTCGGGTCGGGATTGAAGGATAGGAAAGAATTTCTAACACTCTATTTTTTGCGGTCTTCTCCCTTTCGTCTCGAAATGAACGTCTGGACTGATGTTTTTAATTTTTAAAATTTTTTTGCATTTATTTTTGAATTTTCTAACCTGGGTCGTGTTCGAACGGATAGGAAGGAAATTTTTTTTGTTCTCTATTTTTCGGCCTGTCCTCACTCGTTTCGTCTTGAAATGAAGCCCGGATGATGTTTTTTAATTTTTAAAATTTTTTTGCATTTATTTTTGAATTTTCTAACACGGGTCAGGTTCGAACGGATTGAAAGGAAATTTTTTTTTTTCTCTATTTTTCGGCCTGTCCTGACTCGTTTCGTCTTGAAATGAAGCCCGGATGATGTTTTTTAATTTTTAGATTTTTTTTGCATTTATTTTTGAATTTTCTAACTCGGGTCTTGTTCGAACGGATTGCAAGGAGATTATTTTTGTTCTCTATTTCTCGGCCTGTCTTCACCCGTTTCGTCTTGGAATGAAACCTGGACGATGTTTTTTAATTTTTATAATTTTTTTGCATTTATTTTTGAATTTTCTAACTCGGGTCAGGTTCAAACGGATAGGAAAGAAATTTCTTTTGTTCTCTATTTGTTGGCCTGTCCTGACCCGTTTCGTCTTGAAATGAAGCCTGGATGATGTTTTTTAATTTTTAGAATTTTTTGGCATTTAGTTTTTTAATTTTCTAACTCGGGTAGGGTTCGAACGGACAGGAAGGAAATTTTTTTGTTCTCTATTTTTCGGCCTGTCATGACTTGTTTCGCCTTGAAATGAAGCCGGCATGATGTTTTTTCTTTTTTAGAATTTTTTTGCATTTATTTTTTAATTTTCTAACTCGGGTCGGGTTCGAACGGATAGAATTGAAATTTTCTTTGTTCTCTATTTTTCGGCATGTCTTGACCTGTTTCGACTTGAAATGAGGTCTGGATGACGTTTTTAATTTCGAAATTTTTTTTGCATTTCTTTTCGAATTTTCTAACTTGGGCCAGGTTCGAACGGATTGGAAGGAACTTAATTTTGTTCTCTATTTTTCGGCCTGTCCTGGCCCGTTTAGTCTGTTTTTGGAAATGAAGCCTGGATGATGTTTTTTAATTTGTAGAATTTTTTTGCATTTATTTTTTAATTTTATAACTCGAGTCTGGTTCGAACGGATAGGAAGGAAATTTTTTTTGTTCTCTATTTTTCGGCCTGTCCTGACCCGTTTCATCTTGAAATGAAGCCCGGATGACGTTGTTTAATTTTTAGAATCTTTTTCCATTTTTTTTTGAATTTTCTAACTCGGGTCTGGTTCGAACGGATTGGAAGGAAATTATTTTTGTTCTCTATTTTTTCAGTCTGTCCTGGCCCGTTACGTCTTGAAATGAAGTCTGGATGATGTTTTTTAATTTTTAAAATTTTTTTGCATTTATTTTTGAATTTTCTAACTCAGGTCGGGTTCGAACGGATAGGAAGGAAATTTTTTTTGTTCTCTATTTTTCGGCCTGTCCTTACCCGTTTCGTCTTGAAATGAAGCCCAAATGACGTTGTTTAATTTTTAAAATTTTTTTGCATTTATTTTTTAGTTTTCTAACTCGGGTCGGGTTCGAACGGATAGGAAGGAAATTTTTTTTGTTCTCTATTTTTCAGCATGTCCTGACCCGTTTCGTCTTGAAATGAAGCCCGGATGACTTTGTTTAATTTTTAGAATTTTTTTGTATTCATTTTTTAATTTTCTAACTCGGGTCGGGTTCGAACGATAGGAAGGAACTTATTTTTGTTCTCTATTTTTCGGCCTGTCTTGGCCTATTTAGTCCGGAAATAAAGCTTGGATGATGTTTTATAATTTTTAGAATTTTTTTGCATTTATTTTTGAATTTTATAACTCGGGTCTGGTTCGAACGGATAGGAAGGAAATTTTTTTTCTTCTCTATTTGTCGGCCTGTCCTGGCCCGTTTCGTCTGGACATGACGCCTGGATGATGTTTTTTTTATTTTTAGAATTTTTTTGCATTTATTTTTAAACTCTCTAACTCGGGTCGGGTTCGAACGGATACGAGGGAAATTTTTTTTGTTCTCTATTTTTCGGCCTGTCCTGACCCGTTTAGTCATGAAATGAAGCCCGGATGATGTTTTTTATTTTTTAAAATTTTTTTGCATTTATTTTTGAATTTTCTAACTCGGGCCGGGTTCGAACGGATAGGAAGGAACTTATTTTTGTTCTCTATTTTTCGGCCTGTCTTGGCCTGTTTAGTCTGGAAATGAAGCTTGGATGGTGTTTTTTAATTTTTAGAATTTTTTTGCATTTATTTTTGAATTTTATAACTCGGGTCTGGTTCGAACGGATGGGAAGGAAATTTTTTTTCATCTCTATTTTTCGGCCTGTCCTGGCCCGTTTCGTCTGGACATGACGCCTGGATGATGTTTTTTAATTTTTAGAATTTTTTTGCATTTATTTTTGAATTCTCTAACTCGGGTCGGGTTTGAATGGATAGGAAAGAAATTTTTTCTACACTCTATTTTTTGGCCGGTCTTCTCCCGTTTCGTCTCGAAATGAAACCTGACTGATGTTTTTTAATTTTTAAAATTTTTTTGCATTTATTTTTGAATTTTCTAACCTGGGTCGTGTTCGAACGGATAGGAAGGAAATTTTTTTTGTTCTCTATTTTTCGGCCTGTCCTCACTCGTTTCGTCTTGAAATGAAGCCCGGATGATGTTTTTTAATTTTTAAAATTTTTTTGCATTTATTTTTGAATTTTCTAACACGGGTCAGGTTCGAACGGATTGAAAGGAAATTTTTTTTTTTCTCTATTTTTCGGCCTGTCCTGACTCGTTTCGTCTTGAAATGAAGCCCGGATGATGTTTTTTAATTTTTAGATTTTTTTTGCATTTATTTTTGAATTTTCTAACTCGGGTCTTGTTCGAACGGATTGCAAGGAGATTATTTTTGTTCTCTATTTCTCGGCCTGTCTTCACCCGTTTCGTCTTGGAATGAAACCTGGACGATGTTTTTTAATTTTTATAATTTTTTTGCATTTATTTTTGAATTTTCTAACTCGGGTCAGGTTCAAACGGATAGGAAAGAAATTTCTTTTGTTCTCTATTTGTTGGCCTGTCCTGACCCGTTTCGTCTTGAAATGAAGCCTGGATGATGTTTTTTAATTTTTAGAATTTTTTGGCATTTAGTTTTTTAATTTTCTAACTCGGGTAGGGTTCGAACGGACAGGAATGAAATTTTTTTGTTCTCTATTTTTCGGCCTGTCATGACTTGTTTCGCCTTGAAATGAAGCCGGCATGATGTTTTTTCTTTTTTAGAATTTTTTTGCATTTATTTTTTAATTTTCTAACTCGGGTCGGGTTCGAACGGATAGAATTGAAATTTTCTTTGTTCTCTATTTTTCGGCATGTCTTGACCTGTTTCGACTTGAAATGAGGTCTGGATGACGTTTTTTAATTTCGAAAATTTTTTTGCATTTCTTTTCGAATTTTCTAACTTGGGCCAGGTTCGAACGGATTGGAAGGAACTTATTTTTGTTCTCTATTTTTCGGCCTGTCCTGGCCCGTTTAGTCTGGAAATGAAGCCTGGATGATGTTTTTTAATTTGTAGAATTTTTTTGCATTTATTTTTTAATTTTATAACTCGAGTCTGGTTCGAACGGATAGGAAGGAAATTTTTTTTGTTCTCTATTTTTCGGCATGTCTTGACCTGTTTCGACTTGAAATGAGGTCTGGATGACGTTTTTTAATTTCGAAATTTTTTTTGCATTTCTTTTCGAATTTTCTAACTTGGGCCAGGTTCGAACGGATTGGAAGGAACTTATTTTGTTCTCTATTTTTCGGCCTGTCCTGGCCCGTTTAGTCTGGAAATGAAGCCTGGATTGATGTTTATTTAATTTGTAGAATTTTTTTGCATTATTTTTAATTTTTACTCGAGTCTGGTTCGAAACGGAAGTAAGGATTTTTTTTGTTCTCTATTTTGTAGAGCATGTCATTGACACTAGTTTCGCTGAATGAGGTCTGGATGACTTTTTTAATTTTCGTAAAAATTTTTTTGGCATTCATTTCGACATTTTCTAACTTGGGCCAGGTTCGAACGGATTGGAAGGACTTATTTTTGTCTTATTTTTCGGCCTATGTCTGCCCGTTTAGTTGGAAATGAGCCTGATGATGTATTTTTAATTTAGTAGAATTTTTAATGCATTTATTTTTGTAGATATATTCTAACTCAGGTCGGGTTCGAACGGATAGGAAGGAATTTTTTTTGTTCTCTATTTTTCTGGCACCTGTCTTTCCCGTTTCGTTCTTGGAAATGAAAGCCAAATGATTACGTTGTTTATTCTAAAATTTTTTTGCATTATATTTTTAGTTTTTTCTAAACTCGGAGTCGGGTTCGAAACGATAGGAGGAAATTTTATTTTTGTTCTCTATTTTATCAGCGTGTCCTGACCCGTTTCGTCTTGAAATGAAGCCCGGATGACTTTGTTTAATTTTTAGAATTTTTTTGCATTCATTTTTTAATTTTCTAACTCGGGTCGGGTTCGAACGGATAGGAAGGAACTTATTATTGTTCTCTATTTTTCGGCCTGTCTTGGCCTATTTAGTCCGGAAATAAAGCTTGGATGATGTTTTATAATTTTTAGAATTTTTTTGCATTTATTTTTGAATTTTATAACTCGGGTCTGGTTCGAACGGAGAGGAAGGAAATTTTTTTTCTTCTCTATTTTTCGGCCTGTCCTGGCCCGTTTCGTCTAGACATGACGCCTGGATGATGTTTTTTAATTTTTAGAATTTTTTTGCATTTATTTTTAAACTCTCTAACTCGGGTCGGGTTCGAACGGATACGAGGGAAATTTTTTTTGTTCTCTATTTTTCGGCCTGTCCTGACCCGTTTAGTCATGAAATGAAGCCCGGATGATGTTTTTTATTTTTTAAAATTTTTTTGCATTTATTTTTGAATTTTCTAACTCGGGTCGGGTTCGAACGGATAGGAAGGAACTTATTTTTGTTCTCTATTTTTCGGCCTGTCTTGGCCTGTTTAGTCTGGAAATGAAGCTTGGATGGTGTTTTTTAATTTTTAGAATTTTTTTGCATTTATTTTTGAATTTTATAACTCGTGTCTGGTTTGAATGGATGTGAAGGAAATTTTTTTTCTTCTCTATTTTTCGGCCTGTCCTGGCCCGTTTCGTCTGGACATGACGCCTGGATGATGTTTTTTAATTTTTAGAATTTTTTTGCATTTATTTTTGAATTCTCTAACTCGGGTCGGGTTTGAATGGATAGGAAAGAAATTTTTTTTACACTCTATTTTTTGGCCGGTCTTCTCCCGTTTCGTCTCGAAATGAAACCTGAATGATGTTTTTTAATTTTTAAAATTTTTTTGCATTTATTTTTGAATTTTCTAACCTGGGTCGGGTTCGAACGGATAGGAAGGAAATTTTTTTTGTTCTCTATTTTTCGGCCTGTCCTCACCCGTTTCGTCTTGAAATGAAGCCCGGATGATGTTTTTAATTTTTAAAATTTTTTTGCATTTATTTTTGAATTTTCTAACACGGGTCAGGTTCGAACGGATCGAAAGGAAATTTTTTTTTTTCTCTATTTTTCGGCCTGTCCTGACTCGTTTCGTCTTGAAATGAAGCCCGGATGATGTTTTTTAATTTTTAGAATTTTTTTGCATTTATTTTTTTGAATTTTCTAACTCGGGTCTTTTTCGAACGGATTGGAAGGAGATTATTTTTGTTCTCTATTTCTCGGCCTGTCTTCACCTGTTTCGTCTTGGAATGAAACCTGGACGATGTTTTTTAATTTTTAGAATTTTTTTTGCATTTATTTTCGAATTTTCTAACTCGGGTCGGGTTCGAATGGATAGGAAATAAATTTTTTTTATACTCTATTTTTTGGCTAATCTTCTCCTGTTTTGTCTTGAAATGAAACCTGAATGATGTTGTTTAATTTTTAGAATTTTTTTGCATTCATTTTTGAATTTTCTCACTCGGTTCTTGTTTGAACGGATTGGAAGGAAATTATTTTTGTTCTCTATTTTTCGGCCTATCTTCATCCGTTTCGTCTTGAAATGAAACCTGGATGATGTTTTTTAATTTTTAGATTTTTTTTGCATTTATTTTTGAATTTTCTAACTCGGGTCGGGTTCAAACGGATAGGAAAGAAACTTCTTTTGTTCCTTATTTGTCGGCCTGTCCTGACCCGTTTCGTCTAGAAATGAAGCCTGGATGATGTTTTTTAATTTTTAGAATTTTTTTGCATTTATTTTTGAATTTTCTAACTCGGGTTGGGTTCGAACGGATAGGAAGGAAATTTTGTTCGTTCTCTATTTTTTGGCCTGTCCTGATTCTTTCGTCTTGAAATGAAGCCTGGATGATGTTTTTTAATTTTTAAAATTTTTTTGCATTTATTTTTTAATTTTCTAACTCGGGTCGGGTTCGAATGGATACGAAGAAAATTGTTTTTGTTTTCGGTTTTTCGGCCTGTTCTAGCCCATTTCGTCTTGAAATGAAGCCTTGATGATGTTTTTTAATTTTTAAAATTTTTTTGCATTTCTTTTCGAATTTTCTAACTTGGGTCAGGTTCGAACGGATAGGAAGGAAATTATTTTTGTACTATTTTTTTCGACCTGTCCTGGCCCGTTTCTTCTTGAAATGAAGTCTAGATGATGTTTTTTAATTTTTAAAATTTTTTTGCATTTATTGTTGAATTCTGTAACTCGGGTCGGGTTCGAACGGATAGGAAGGAAATTTTTTTTGTTCTCTATTTTTCGGCCTGTCCGGACCCGTTTCGTCTTGAAATGAAGCCCTGATGATGTTTTTTAATTTTTAAAATTTTTTTTGCATTTATTTTTGAATTTTCTAACTCGGGTCGGGTTCGAACGGTTTGGAAGGAAATTTTTTTTGTTCTCTATTTTTCGGCCTGTCTTCACCCGTTTCGTCTTGAAATGAAACCTGGATGATGTTTTTTAATTTTTAGAATTTTTTTGCTTTTAGTTTTGAATTTTCTAACTCGGGTCGGGTTCAAACGAATAGGAAAGAAATTTCTTTTGTTCTCTATTTGTCGACCTGTCCTGACCCGTTTCGTCTTGAAATGAAGCCTGGATGATGTTTTTTAATTTTTAGTATTTTTTTGCATTTATTTTTTTAATTTTCTAACTCGTGTAGGGTTCGAACGGATAGGAAGGAAATTTTTTTGTTCTCTATTTTTCGGCCTGTCCTGACCTGTTTTGTCTTGAAATGAAGCCTGCATGATGTTTTTTCTTTTTTAGAATTTTTTTGCATTTATTTTTGAATTTTCTAACTCGGGTCGGGTTCGAACGGATAGGATTGAAATTTTCTTAGTTCTAAATTTTTTGGCCTGTCCTGATCTGTTTCGTCTTGAAATGAAGCCTGGATGACGTTTCTTAATTTTTAAAATTTTTTGCATTGCTTTTCGAATTTTCTAACTTGGGCCATGTTCGAACGGATAGGAAAGAAATTGTTTTTGTTCTCTATTTTTCAGCCTGTCCTGACCCGTTTCATCTTGAAATGAAGCCCGGATGACGTTGTTTAATTTTTAGAATTTTTTGGCATTTTTTTTTGAATTTTATAACTCGGGTCTGGTTCGAACGGATAGGAAGGAAATTATTTTTGTTCTCTTTTTTTCGGTCTGTCCTGGCCCGTTTCGTCTTGAAATGAAATCTGGATGATGTTTTTTAATTTTTAAAATTTTTTTGCATTTACTTTTGAATTTTCTAACTTGGGTCTGGTTCGAACGGATAGGAAGGAAATTATTTTTGTTCTCTATTTTTCGGTTTGTCCTGACCCGTTTCGTCTTGAAATGAAGCCCGGATGAGGTTGTTTAATTTTTCGAATTTTTTTGCAATTATTTTTGAATTTTCTAACTTGGATCTGGTTCGAACGGATAGGAGGGAAATTTTGTTTGTTCTCCATTTTTCAGCTTGTCCTGACCCGTTTCGTCTTGAAATGAAGCCTGGATGACATTGTTTAATTTTTAGAATTTTTTTGCATTTATTTTTCAATTTTCTAACTCGGGTCGGGTTCGAACGGATAGGAATGAAATTTTCTTTGTTCTCTATTTTTCGGCCTGTCCTGACCTGTTTCGTCTTGAAATAAAGCCTGGATAATGTTTTTTAATTTTTAAAAATTTTTTTCATTTGTTTTCGAATTTTTTAACTTGGGCTAGGTTCGAACGGATAGGAAGGAAATTATTTTTGTTCTCTTTTTTTGGGCCTGTCCTGGCCCGTTTCGTCTTGGAAGGAAGTCTGGATGATGTTTTTTAATTTTAAATTTTTTTTTGCTTTTATTTTTGAATTCTCTAGCTCGGGTCGGGTTCGAACGGATAGGAAGGAAATTTTTTTTGTTCGCTATTTTTCGGCCTGTCCTGACCCGTTTCATCTTGAAATGAAGCCCGGATGAAGTTGTTTAATTTTTAGAATTTTTTTGCATTTATTTTTGAATTTTCTAACTCGGGTCTGGTTCGAACGGATAGGAAGGAAATTATTTTTGTCTTCTTTTTTTCGGTCTGTCCTGGCCCGTTTCGTCTTGAAATGAAGTCTGGATGATGTTTTTTAATTTTTAAAATTTTTTTGCATTTATTTTTGAATTTTCTAACTCGGGTCGGGTTCGAACGGATAGGAAGGAAATTTTTTTTGTTCTCTATTTTTCGACCTGTCCTTACCCGTTTCGTCTTGAAATGAAGCCCAGATGACGTTGTTTAATTTTTAAAATTTTTTTGCATTTATTTTTTAATTTTCTAACTCGGGTCGGGTTCGAACGGATAGGAAGGAAATTTTTTTTGTTCTCTATTTTTCAGCGTGTCCTGACCCGTTTGGTCTTGAAATGAAGCCCGGATGACTTTGTTTAATTTTTAGAATTTTTTTGCATTCATTTTTTAATTTTCTAACTCGGGTCGGGTTCGAACGGATAGGAACTAACTTATTTTTGTTCTCTATTTTTCGGCCTGTCTTGGCCTATTTAGTCCGGAAATAAAGCTTTGATGATGTTTTTTAATTTTTAGAATTTTTTTGCATTTATTTTTGAATTTTATAACTCGGGTCTGGTTCGAACGGATAGGAAGGAAATTTTTTTTCTTCTCTATTTTTCGGCCTTTCCTGGCCCGTTTCATCTGGACATGACGCTTGGATGATGTTTTTTAATTTTTAGAATTTTTTTGCATTTATTTTTAAATTCTCTAACTCGGGTCGGGTTCGAACGGATACGAGGGAAATTTTTTTTGTTCTCTATTTTTCGGCCTGTCCTGACCCGTTTAGTCATGAAATGAAGCCCGGATGATGTTTTTTATTTTTTAAAATTTTTTTGCATTTATTTTTGAATTTTCTAACTCGGGTCGGGTTCGAACGGATAGGAAGGAACTTATTTTTGTTCTCTATTTTTCGGCCTGTCTTGGCCTGTTTAGTTTGGAAATGAAGCTAGGATGGTGTTTTTTAATTTTTAGAATTTTTTTGCATTTATTTTTGAATTTTATAACTCGGGTCTGGTTCAAACGGATGGGAAGGAAATTTTTTTTCTTCTCTATTTTTCGGCCTGTCCTGGCCCGTTTCGTCAGGACATGACGCCTGGATGATGTTTTTTAATTTTTAGAATTTTTTTGCATTTATTTTTGAATTCTCTAACTCGGGTCGGGTTTGAATGGATAGGAAAGAAATTTTTTTTACACTCTATTTTTTGGCCGGTCTTCTCCCGTTTCCTCTCGAAATGAAACCTGAATGATGTTTTTTAATTTTTAAAATTTTTTTGCATTTATTTTTGAATTTTCTAACCTGGTACAGGTTCGAACGGATAGGAAGGAAATTTTTTTTGTTCTCTATTTTTCGGCCTGTCCTCACTCGTTTCGTCTTGAAATGAAGCCCGGATGATGTTTTATAATTTTTAGAATTTTTTTGCATTTATTTTTGAATTTTATAACTCGGGTCTGGTTCGAACGGATAGGAAGGAAATTTTTTTTCTTCTCTATTTTTCGGCCTGTCCTGGCCCGTTTCGTCTGGATATGACGCCTGGATGATGTTTTTTAATTTTTAGAATTTTTTTGCATTTATTTTTAAACTCTCTAACTCGGGTCGGGTTCGAACGGATACGAGGGAAATTTTTTTTGTTCTCTATTTTTCGGCCTGTCCTGACCCGTTTAGTCATGAAATGAAACCCGGATGATGTTTTTTATTTTTTAAAATTTTTTTGCATTTATTTTTGAATTTTCTAACTCGGGTCAGGTTCAAACGGATAGGAAAGAAATTTCTTTTGTTCTCTATTTGTTGGCCTGTCCTGACCCGTTTCGTCTTGAAATGAAGCCTGGATGATGTTTTATAATTTTTAGAATTTTTTGGCATTTAGTTTTTTAATTTTCTAACTCGGGTAGGGTTCGAACGGACAGGAAGGAAATTTTTTTGTTCTCTATTTTTCGGCCTGTCATGACTTGTTTCGCCTTGAAATGAAGCCGGCATGATTTTTTTTCTTTTTTAGAATTTTATTGCATTTATTTTTTAATTTTCTAACTCGGGTCGGGTTCGAACGGATAGAATTGAAATTTTCTTTGTTCTCTATTTTTCGGCATGTCTTGACCTGTTTCGACTTGAAATGAGGTCTGGATGACGTTTTTTAATTTCGAAATTTTTTTTGCATTTCTTTTCGAATTTTCTAACTTGGGCCAGGTTCGAACGGATTGGAAGGAACTTATTTTTGTTCTCTATTTTTCGGCTTGTCCTGGCCCGTTTAGTCTGGAAATGAAGCCTGGATGATGTTTTTTAATTTGTAGAATTTTTTTGCATTTATTTTTTAATTTTATAACTCGAGTCTGGTTCGAACGGATAGGAAGGAAATTTTTTTTGTTCTCTATTTTTCGGCCTGTCTTGACCTGTTCGACTTGAATGAGTCTGGATGACGTTTTTAATTCGAAATTTTTTTGCATTTTCATTTCGAATTTTCTAACTGGGCCCAGGTTCGAACGGATTGGAAGGAACCTTATTTTTGTTCTCTATTTTTCCGGCCTGTCCTGGCCCCGTTTAGTCTGAAATGAAGCCTGGATAATGTTATTTAATTTGTAGAAATTTTTTTGCATTTATTTTTTAATTTTATAACTCGAGTCTGGTTCGAACGGATAGGAAGGAAATTTTTTTTGTTCTCTATTTTTCGGCCTGTCCTGACCCGTTTCATCTTGAAATGATGCCCGGATGACGTTGTTTAATTTTTAGAATCTTTTTCCATTTTTTTTTGAATTTTCTAACTCGGGTCTGGTTCGAACGGATAGGAAGGAAATTATTTTTGTTCTCTATTTTTTCAGTCTGTCCTGGCCCGTTTCGTCTTGAAATGAAGTCTGGATGATGTTTTTTAATTTTTAAAATTTTTTTGCATTTATTTTTGAATTTTCTAACTCGGGTCTGGTTCGAACGGATAGGAAGGAAATTTTTTTTGTTCTCTATTTTTCGGCCTGTCCTGATCCGTTCCATCTTGAAATGAAGCCCGGATGACGTTGTTTAATTTTTAGAATCTTTTTACATTTTTTTTTGAATTTTCTAACTCGGGTCTGGTTCGAACGGATAGGAAGGAAATTATTTTTGTTCTCTATTTTTTCAGTCTGTCCTGGCCCGTTTCGTCTTGAAATGAAGTCTGGATGATGTTTTTTAATTTTTAAAATTTTTTTGCATTTATTTTTGAATTTTCTAACTCGGGTCTGGTTCGAACGGATAGGAAGGAAATTATTTTTGTTCTCTATTTTTCGGCCTGTCCTGACCCGTTTCGTCTTGAAATGAAGCCCGGATGACGTTGTTTAATTTTTAGAATTTTTTTGCATTTTTTTTTAAATTTTCTAACTCGGGTCTGGTTCGAACGGATAGGAAGGAAATTATTTTTGTTCTCTATTTTTCGGCCTGTCCTGACCCGTTTCGTCTTCAAATGAAGCCCGGATGACGTTGTTTAATTTTTAAAATTTTTTTCAATTTCTTTTCAAATTTTCTAACTTGGGCCATGTTCGAACGTATAGGAAGGAAATTGTTTTTGTTCTCTATTTTTCGGCCTGTCCTGACCCGTTTCATTTTGAAATGAAGCCCGGATGACGTTGTTTAATTTTTAGAATTTTTTTGCATTTTTTTTCGAATTTTCTAACTCGGGTCTGGTTCGAACGGATAGGAAGGAAATTATTTTTGTTCTCTTTTTTTCGGTCTGTCCTGGCCCGTTTCGTCTTGAAATGAAGTCTGGATGAGGTTTTTTAATTTTTAAAATTTTTTTGCATTTATTTTTGAATTTTCTAACTCGGGTCGGGTTCGAACGGATAGGAAGGAAATTTTTTTTGTTCTCTATTTTTCGGCCTGTCCTTACCCGTTTCGTCTTGAAATGAAGCCCAGATGACGTTGTTTAATTTTTAAAATTTTTTTGCATTTATTTTTTAATTTTCTAACTCGGGTCGGGTTCGAACGGATAGGAAGGAAATTTTTTTTGTTCTCTATTTTTCAGCGTGTCCTGACCCGTTTCGTCTTGAAATGAAGCCCGGATGACTTTGTTTAATTTTTAGAATTTTTTTGCATTTATTTTTTAATTTTCTAACTCGGGTCGGGTTCGAACGGATAGGAAGGAACTTATTTTTGTTCTCTATTTTTCGGCCTGTCTTGGCCTGTTCAGTCTGGAAATGAAGCTTGGATGGTGTTTTTTAATTTTTAGAATTTTTTTGCATTTATTTTTGAATTTTATAACTCGGGTCTGGTTCGAACGGATGGGAAGGAAATTTTTTTTCTACTCTATTTTTCGGCCTGTCCTGGCCCGTTTCGTCTGGACATGACGCCTGGATGATGTTTTTTAATTTTTAGAATTTTTTTGCATTTATTTTTGAATTCTCTAACTCGGGTAGGGTTTGAATGGATAGGAAAGAAATTTTTTTTACACTCTATTTTTTGGCCGGTCTTCTCCCGTTTCGTCTCGAAATGAAACCTGACTGATGTTTTTTAATTTTTAAAATTTTTTTGCATTTATTTTTGAATTTTCTAACCTGGGTCGGGTTCGAACGGATAGGAAGGAAATTTTTTTTGTTCTCTATTTTTCGGCCTGTCCTCACTCGTTTCGTCTTGAAATGAAGCCCGGATGATGTTTTTTAATTTTTAAAATTTTTTTGCATTTATTTTTGAATTTTCTAACACGGGTCAGGTTCGAACGGATCGAAAGGAAATTTTTTTTTTCTCTATTTTTCGGCCAGTCCTGACTCGTTTCGTCTTGAAATGAAGCCCGGATGATGTTTTTTAATTTTTAGAATTTTTTTGCATTTATTTTTGAATTTTCTAACTCGGGTCTTGTTCGAACGGATTGGAAGGAGATTATTTTTGTTCTCTATTTCTCGGCCTGTCTTCACCCGTTTCGTCTTGGAATGAAACCTGGACGATGTTTTTTAATTTTTAGAATTTTTTTGCATTTATTTTTGAATTTTCTAACTCGGGTCAGGTTCAAACGGATAGGAAAGAAATTTCTTTTGTTCTCTATTTGTTGGCCTATCCTGACCCGTTTCGTCTTGAAATGAAGCCCGGATGACGTTGTTTAATTTTTAGAATTTTTTTGCATTTTTTTTTAAATTTTCTAACTCGGGTCTGGTTCGAACGGATAGGAAGGAAATTATTTTTGTTCTCTATTTTTCGGCCTGTCCTGACCCGTTTCGTCTTGAAATGAAGCCCGGATGACGTTGTTTAATTTTTAAAATTTTTTTGCATTTCTTTTCAAATTTTCTAACTTGGGCCATGTTCGAACGTATAGGAAGGAAACTGTTTTTGTTCTCTATTTTTCGGCCTGTCCTGACCCGTTTCATTTTGAAATGAAGCCCGGATGACGTTGTTTAATTTTTAGAATTTTTTTGCATTTTTTTTTGAATTTTCTAACTCGGATCTGGTTCGAACGGATAGGAAGGAAATTATTTTTGTTCTCTTTTTTTCGGTCTGTCCTGGCCCGTTTCGTCTTGAAATGAAGTCTGGATGAGGTTTTTTAATTTTTAAAATTTTTTTGCATTTATTTTTGAATTTTCTAACTCGGGTCGGGTTCGAACGGATAGGAAGGAAATTTTTTTTGTTCTCTATTTTTCGGCCTGTCCTTACCCGTTTCGTCTTGAAATGAAGCCCACATGACGTTGTTTAATTTTTAAAATTTTTTTGCATTTATTTTTTAATTTTCTAACTCGGGTCGGGTTCGAACGGATGGGAAGGAAATTTTTTTTGTTCTCTATTTTTCAGCGTGTCCTGACCCGTTTCGTCTTGAAATGAAGCCCGGATGACTTTGTTTAATTTTTAGAATTTTTTTGCATTCATTTTTTAATTTTCTAACTCGGGTCGGGTTCGAACGGATAGGAAGGAACTTATTTTTGTTCTCTATTTTTCGGCCTGTCTTGGCCTATTTAGTCCGGAAATAAAGCTTGGATGATGTTTTATAATTTTTAGAATTTTTTTGCATTTATTTTTGAATTTTATAACTCGGGTCTGGTTCGAACGGATAGGAAGGAAATTTTTTTTCTTCTCTATTTTTCGGCCTGTCCTGGCCCGTTTCGTCTGGACATGACGCCTGGATGATGTTTTTTAATTTTTAGAATTTTTTTGCATTTATTTTTAAACTCTCTAACTCGGGTCGGGTTCGAACGGATACGAGGGAAATTTTTTTTGTTCTCTATTTTTCGGCCTGTCCTGACCCGTTCAGTCATGAAATCAAACCCGGATGATGTTTTTTATTTTTTATAATTTTTTTGCATTTATTTTTGAATTTTCTAACTCGGGTCAGGTTCAAACGGATAGGAAAGAAATTTCTTTTGTTCTCTATTTGTTGGCCTGTCCTGACCCGTTTCGTCTTGAAATGAAGCCTGGATGATGTTTTTTAATTTTTAGAATTTTTTGGCATTTAGTTTTTTAATTTTCTAACTCGGGTAGGGTTCGAACGGACAGGAAGGAAATTTTTTTGTTCTCTATTTTTCGGCCTGTCATGACTTGTTTCGCCTTGAAATGAAGCCGGCATGATGTTTTTTCTTTTTTAGAATTTTTTTGCATTTATTTTTTAATTTTCTAACTCGGGTCGGGTTCGAACGGATAGAATTGAAATTTTCTTTGTTCTCTATTTTTCGGCATGTCTTGACCTGTTTCGACTTGAAATGAGGTCTGGATGACGTTTTTTAATTTCGAAAATTTTTTTGCATTTCTTTTCGAATTTTCTAACTTGGGCCAGGTTCGAACGGATTGGAAGGAACTTATTTTTGTTCTCTATTTTTCGGCCTGTCCTGGCCCGTTTAGTCTGGAAATGAAGCCTGGATGATGTTTTTTAATTTGTAGAATTTTTTTGCATTTATTTTTTAATTTTATAACTCGAGTCTGGTTCGAACGGATAGGAAGGAAATTTTTTTTGTTCTCTATTTTTCGGCCTGTCCTGACCCGTTTCATCTTGAAATGAAGCCCGGATGACGTTGTTTAATTTTTAGAATCTTTTTCCATTTTTTTTTGAATTTTCTAACTCGGGTCTGGTTCGAACGGATTGGAAGGAAATTATTTTTGTTCTCTATTTTTTCAGTCTGTCCTGGCCCGTTTCGTCTTGAAATGAAGTCTGGATGATGTTTTTTAATTTTTAAAATTTTTTTGCATTTATTTTTGAATTTTCTAACTCAGGTCGGGTTCGAACGGATAGGAAGGAAATTTTTTTTGTTCTCTATTTTTCGGCCTGTCCTTACCCGTTTCGTCTTGAAATGAAGCCCAGATGACGTTGTTGTTCTAATTTTTAGAGCGTGTCCTGACCCGTTTTCTTTGAAGCCCGGATGACTTTGTTTAATTTTTAGAATTTTTTTGCATTCATTTTTTAATTTTCTAACTCGGGTCGGGTTCGAACGGATAGGAAGGAACTTATTTTTGTTCTCTATTTTTCGGCCTGTCTTGGCCTATTTAGTCCGGAAATAAAGCTTGGATGGATTTTTAGAATTTTTTTGCATTTATTTTTGAATTTTTTTTCTTCTCTATTTTTCGGCCTGTCCTGGCCCGTTTCGTCTAGACATGACGCCTGGATGATGTTTTTTAATTTTTAGAATTTTTTTGCATTTATTTTTAAACTCTCTAACTCGGGTCGGGTTCGAACGGATACGAGGGAAATTTTTTTTGTTCTCTATTTTTCGGCCTGTCCTGACCCGTTTAGTCATGAAATGAAGCCCGGATGATGTTTTTTATTTTTTAAAATTTTTTTGCATTTATTTTTGAATTTTCTAACTCGGGTCGGGTTCGAACGGATAGGAAGGAACTTATTTTTGTTCTCTATTTTTCGGCCTGTCTTGGCCTGTTTAGTCTGGAAATGAAGCTTGGATGGTGTTTTTTAATTTTTAGAATTTTTTTGCATTTATTTTTGAATTTTATAACTCGGGTCTGGTTCGAATGGATGGGAAGGAAATTTTTTTTCTTCTCTATTTTTCGGCCTGTCCTGGCCCGTTTCGTCTGGACATGACGCCTGGATGATGTTTTTTAATTTTTAGAATTTTTTTGCATTTATTTTTGAATTCTCTAACTCGGGTCGGGTTTGAATGGATAGGAAAGAAATTTTTTTACACTCTATTTTTTGGCCGGTCTTCTCCCGTTTCGTCTCGAAATGAAACCTGACTGATGTTTTTTAATTTTTAAAATTTTTTTGCATTTATTTTTGAATTTTCTAACCTGGGTCGGGTTCGAACGGATAGGAAGGAAATTTTTTTTGTTCTCTATTTTTCGGCCTGTCCTCACTCGTTTCGTCTTGAAATGAAGCCCGGATGATGTTTTTTAATTTTTAAAATTTTTTTGCATTTATTTTTGAATTTTCTAACACGGGTCAGGTTCGAACGGATCGAAAGGAAATTTTTTTTTTCTCTATTTTTCGGCCTGTCCTGACTCGTTTCGTCTTGAAATGAAGCCCGGATGATGTTTTTTAATTTTTAGAATTTTTTTGCATTTATTTTTGAATTTTCTAACTCGGGTCTTGTTCGAACGGATTGGAAGGAGATTATTTTTGTTCTCTATTTCTCGGCCTGTCTTCACCCGTTTCGTCTTGGAATGAAACCTGGACGATGTTTTTTAATTTTTAGAATTTTTTTGCATTTATTTTTGAATTTTCTAACTCGGGTCAGGTTCAAACGGATAGGAAAGAAATTTCTTTTGTTCTCTATTTGTTGGCCTGTCCTGACCCGTTTCGTCTTGAAATGAAGCCTGGATGATCTTTTTTAATTTTTAGAATTTTTTCGCATTTAGTTTTTTAATTTTCTAACTCGGGTAGGGTTCGAACGGACAGGAAGGAAATTTTTTTGTTCTCTATTTTTCGGCCTGTCATGACTTGTTTCGCCTTGAAATGAAGCCGGCATGATGTTTTTTCTTTTTTAGAATTTTTTTGCATTTATTTTTTAATTTTCTAACTCGGGTCGGGTTCGAACGGATAGAATTGAAATTTTCTTTGTTCTCTATTTTTCGGCATGTCTTGACCTGTTTCGACTTGAAATGAGGTCTGGATGACGTTTTTTAATTTCGAAAATTTTTTTGCATTTCTTTTCGAATTTTCTAACTTGGGCCAGGTTCGAACGGATTGGAAGGAACTTATTTTTGTTCTCTATTTTTCGGCCTGTCCTGGCCCGTTTAGTCTGGAAATGAAGCCTGGATGATGTTTTTTAATTTGTAGAATTTTTTTGCATTTATTTTTTAATTTTATAACTCGAGTCTGGTTCGAACGGATAGGAAGTAAATTTTTTTTGTTCTCTATTTTTCGGCATGTCTTGACCTGTTTCGACTTGAAATGAGGTCTGGATGACGTTTTTTAATTTCGAAAATTTTTTTGCATTTCTTTTCGAATTTTCTAACTTGGGCCAGGTTCGAACGGATTGGAAGGAACTTATTTTTGTTCTCTATTTTTCGGCCTGTCCTGGCCCGTTTAGTCTGGAAATGAAGCCTGGATGATGTTTTTTAATTTGTAGAATTTTTTTGCATTTATTTTTTAATTTTATAACTCGAGTCTGGTTCGAACGGATAGGAAGTAAATTTTTTTTGTTCTCTATTTTTCGGCATGTCTTGACCTGTTTCGACTTGAAATGAGGTCTGGATGACGTTTTTTAATTTCGAAAATTTTTTTGCATTTCATTTCGAATTTTCTAACTTGGGCCAGGTTCGAACGGATTGGAAGGAACTTATTTTTGTTCTCTATTTTTCGGCCTGTCCTGGCCCGTTTAGTCTGGAAATGAAGCCTGGATGATGTTTTTTAATTTGTAGAATTTTTTTGCATTTATTTTTGAATTTTCTAACTCAGGTCGGGTTCGAACGGATAGGAAGGAAATTTTTTTTGTTCTCTATTTTTCGGCCTGTCCTTACCCGTTTCGTCTTGAAATGAAGCCCAAATGACGTTGTTTAATTTTTAAAATTTTTTTGCATTTATTTTTTAGTTTTCTAACTCGGGTCGGGTTCGAACGGATAGGAAGGAAATTTTTTTTGTTCTCTATTTTTCAGCGTGTCCTGACCCGTTTCGTCTTGAAATGAAGCCCGGATGACTTTGTTTAATTTTTAGAATTTTTTTGCATTCATTTTTTAATTTTCTAACTCGGGTCGGGTTCGAACGGATAGGAAGGAACTTATTTTTGTTCTCTATTTTTCGGCCTGTCTTGGCCTATTTAGTCCGGAAATAAAGCTTGGATGATGTTTTATAATTTTTAGAATTTTTTTGCATTTATTTTTGAATTTTATAACTCGGGTCTGGTTCGAACGGATAGGAAGGAAATTTTTTTTCTTCTCTATTTGTCGGCCTGTCCTGGCCCGTTTCGTCTGGACATGACGCCTGGATGATGTTTTTTTTATTTTTAGAATTTTTTTGCATTTATTTTTAAACTCTCTAACTCGGGTCGGGTTCGAACGGATACGAGGGAAATTTTTTTTGTTCTCTATTTTTCGGCCTGTCCTGACCCGTTTAGTCATGAAATGAAGCCCGGATGATGTTTTTTATTTTTTAAAATTTTTTTGCATTTATTTTTGAATTTTCTAACTCGGGTCGGGTTCGAACGGATAGGAAGGAACTTATTTTTGTTCTCTATTTTTCGGCCTGTCTTGGCCTGTTTAGTCTGGAAATGAAGCTTGGATGGTGTTTTTTAATTTTTAGAATTTTTTTGCATTTATTTTTGAATTTTATAACTCGGGTCTGGTTCGAATGGATGGGAAGGAAATTTTTTTTCTTCTCTATTTTTCGGCCTGTCCTGGCCCGTTTCGTCTGGACATGACGCCTGGATGATGTTTTTTAATTTTTAGAATTTTTTTGCATTTATTTTTGAATTCTCTAACTCGGGTCGGGTTTGAATGGATAGGAAAGAAATTTTTTTTACACTCTATTTTTTGGCCGGTCTTCTCCCGTTTCGTCTCGAAATGAAACCTGACTGATGTTTTTTAATTTTTAAAATTTTTTTGCATTTATTTTTGAATTTTCTAACCTGGGTCGGGTTCGAACGGATAGGAAGGAAATTTTTTTTGTTCTCTATTTTTCGGCCTGTCCTCACTCGTTTCGTCTTGAAATGAAGCCCGGATGATGTTTTTTAATTTTTAAAATTTTTTTGCATTTATTTTTGAATTTTCTAACACGGGTCAGGTTCGAACGGATCGAAAGGAAATTTTTTTTTTCTCTATTTTTCGGCCTGTCCTGACTCGTTTCGTCTTGAAATGAAGCCCGGATGATGTTTTTTAATTTTTAGAATTTTTTTGCATTTATTTTTGAATTTTCTAACTCGGGTCTTGTTCGAACGGATTGGAAGGAGATTATTTTTGTTCTCTATTTCTCGGCCTGTCTTCACCCGTTTCGTCTTGGAATGAAACCTGGACGATGTTTTTTAATTTTTAGAATTTTTTTGCATTTATTTTTGAATTTTCTAACTCGGGTCAGGTTCAAACGGATAGGAAAGAAATTTCTTTTGTTCTCTATTTGTTGGCCTGTCCTGACCCGTTTCGTCTTGAAATGAAGCCTGGATGATGTTTTTTAATTTTTAGAATTTTTTGGCATTTAGTTTTTTAATTTTCTAACTCGGGTAGGGTTCGAACGGACAGGAATGAAATTTTTTTGTTCTCTATTTTTCGGCCTGTCATGACTTGTTTCGCCTTGAAATGAAGCCGGCATGATGTTTTTTCTTTTTTAGAATTTTTTTGCATTTATTTTTTAATTTTCTAACTCGGGTCGGGTTCGAACGGATAGAATTGAAATTTTCTTTGTTCTCTATTTTTCGGCATGTCTTGACTTGTTTCGACTTGAAATGAGGTCTGGATGACGTTTTTTAATTTCGAAAATTTTTTTGCATTTCTTTTCGAATTTTCTAACTTGGGCCAGGTTCGAACGGATTGGAAGGAACTTATTTTTGTTCTCTATTTTTCGGCCTGTCCTGGCCCGTTTAGTCTGGAAATGAAGCCTGGATGATGTTTTTTAATTTGTAGAATTTTTTTGCATTTATTTTTTAATTTTATAACTCGAGTCTGGTTCGAACGGATAGGAAGTAAATTTTTTTTGTTCTCTATTTTTCGGCATGTCTTGACCTGTTTCGACTTGAAATGAGGTCTGGATGACGTTTTTTAATTTCGAAAATTTTTTTGCATTTCTTTTCGAATTTTCTAACTTGGGCCAGGTTCGAACGGATTGGAAGGAACTTATTTTTGTTCTCTATTTTTCGGCCTGTCCTGGCCCGTTTAGTCTGGAAATGAAGCCTGGATGATGTTTTTTAATTTGTAGAATTTTTTTGCATTTATTTTTTAATTTTATAACTCGAGTCTGGTTCGAACGGATAGGAAGTAAATTTTTTTTGTTCTCTATTTTTCGGCATGTCTTGACCTGTTTCGACTTGAAATGAGGTCTGGATGACGTTTTTTAATTTCGAAAATTTTTTTGCATTTCATTTCGAATTTTCTAACTTGGGCCAGGTTCGAACGGATTGGAAGGAACTTATTTTTGTTCTCTATTTTTCGGCCTGTCCTGGCCCGTTTAGTCTGGAAATGAAGCCTGGATGATGTTTTTTAATTTGTAGAATTTTTTTGCATTTATTTTTTAATTTTATAACTCGAGTCTGGTTCGAACGGATAGGAAGGAAATTTTTTTTGTTCTCTATTTTTCGGCCTGTCCTGACCCGTTTCATCTTGAAATGAAGCCCGGATGACGTTGTTTAATTTTTAGAATCTTTTTCCATTTTTTTTTGAATTTTCTAACTCGGGTCTGGTTCGAACGGATAGGAAGGAAATTATTTTTGTTCTCTATTTTTTCAGTCTGTCCTGGCCCGTTTCGTCTTGAAATGAAGTCTGGATGATGTTTTTTAATTTTTAAAATTTTTTTGCATTTATTTTTGAATTTTCTAACTCGGGTCTGGTTCGAACGGATAGGAAGGAAATTATTTTTGTTCTCTATTTTTCGGCCTGTCCTGACCCGTTTCGTCTTGAAATGAAGCCCAGATGACGTTGTTTAATTTTTAAAATTTTTTTGCATTTATTTTTTAATTTTCTAACTCGGGTCGGGTTCGAACGGATAGGAAGGAAATATTTTGTTCTCTATTTTTCGGCCTGTCCTGACCCGTTTCGTCTTGAAATGAAGCCCGGATGACGTTGTTTAATTTTTAGAATTTTTTTGCATTTTTTTTTAAATTTTCTAACTCGGGTCTGGTTCGAACGGATAGGAAGGAAATTATTTTTGTTCTCTATTTTTCGGCCTGTCCTGACCCGTTTCGTCTTGAAATGAAGCCCGGATGACGTTGTTTAATTTTTAAAATTTTTTTCAATTTCTTTTCAAATTTTCTAACTTGGGCCATGTTCGAACGTATAGGAAGGAAATTGTTTTTGTTCTCTATTTTTCGGCCTGTCCTGACCCGTTTCATCTTGAAATGAAGCCCGGATGACGTTGTTTAATTTTTAGAATTTTTTTGCATTTTTTTTTGAATTTTCTAACTCGGGTCGGGTTCGAACGGATAGGAAGGAAATTTTTTTTGTTCTCTATTTTTCGGCCTGTCCTTACCCGTTTCGTCTTGAAATGAAGCCCAGATGACGTTGTTTAATTTTTAAAATTTTTTTGCATTTATTTTTTAATTTTCTAACTCGGGTCGGGTTCGAACGGATAGGAAGGAAATTTTTTTTGTTCTCTATTTTTCAGCGTGTCCTGACCCGTTTCGTCTTGAAATGAAGCCCGGATGACTTTGTTTAATTTTTAGAATTTTTTTGCATTCATTTTTTAATTTTCTAACTCGGGTCGGGTTCGAACGGATAGGAAGGAACTTATTTTTGTTCTCTATTTTTCGGCCTGTCTTGGCCTATTTAGTCCGGAAATAAAGCTTGGATGATGTTTTATAATTTTTAGAATTTTTTTGCATTTATTTTTGAATTTTATAACTCGGGTCTGGTTCGAACGGAGAGGAAGGAAATTTTTTTTCTTCTCTATTTTTCGGCCTGTCCTGGCCCGTTTCGTCTGGACATGACGCCTGGATGATGTTTTTTAATTTTTAGAATTTTTTTGCATTTATTTTTAAACTCTCTAACTCTGGTCGGGTTCGAACGGATACGAGGGAAATTTTTTTTGTTCTCTATTTTTCGGCCTGTCCTGACCCGTTTAGTCATGAAATGAAGCCCGGATGATGTTTTTTATTTTTTAAAATTTTTTTGCATTTATTTTTGAATTTTCTAACTCGGGTCGGGTTCGAACGGATAGGAAGGAACTTATTTTTGTTCTCTATTTTTCGGCCTGTCTTGGCCTGTTTAGTCTGGAAATGAAGCTTGGATGGTGTTTTTTAATTTTTAGAATTTTTTTGCATTTATTTTTGGATTTTATAACTCGGGTCTGGTTCGAATGGATGGGAAGGAAATTTTTTTTCTTCTCTATTTTTCTGCCTGTCTTGGCCCGTTTCGTCTGGACATGACGCCTGGATGATGTTTTTTAATTTTTAGAATTTTTTTGCATTTATTTTTGAATTCTCTAACTCGGGTCGGGTTTGAATGGATAGGAAAGAAATTTTTTTTACACTCTATTTTTTGGCCGGTCTTCTCCCGTTTCGTCTCGAAATGAAACCTGACTGATGTTTTTTAATTTTTAAAATTTTCTTGCATTTATTTTTGAATTTTCTAACCTGGGTCGGGTTCGAACGGATAGGAAGGAAATTTTTTTTGTTCTCTATTTTTCGGCCTGTCCTCACTCGTTTCGTCTTGAAATGAAGCCCGGATGATGTTTTTTAATTTTTAAAATTTTTTTGCATTTATTTTTGAATTTTCTAACACGGGTCAGGTTCGAACGGATCGAAAGGAAATTTTTTTTTTCTCTATTTTTCGGCCTGTCCTGACTCGTTTCGTCTTGAAATGAAGCCCGGATGATGTTTTTTAATTTTTAGAATTTTTTTGCATTTATTTTTGAATTTTCTAACTCGGGTCTTGTTCGAACGGATTGGAAGGAGATTATTTTTGTTCTCTATTTCTCGGCCTGTCTTCACCCGTTTCGTCTTGGAATGAAACCTGGACGATGTTTTTTAATTTTTAGAATTTTTTTGCATTTATTTTTGAATTTTCTAACTCGGGTCAGGTTCAAACGGATAGGAAAGAAATTTCTTTTGTTCTCTATTTGTTGGCCTGTCCTGACCCGTTTCGTCTTGAAATGAAGCCTGGATGATGTTTTTTAATTTTTAGAATTTTTTCGCATTTAGTTTTTTAATTTTCTAACTCGGGTAGGGTTCGAACGGACAGGAAGGAAATTTTTTTGTTCTCTATTTTTCGGCCTGTCATGACTTGTTTCGCCTTGAAATGAAGCCGGCATGATGTTTTTTCTTTTTAGATTTTTTTGCATTTATTTTTTAATTTTCTAACTCGGGTCGGGTTCGAACTGATAGAATTGAAATTTTCTTTGTTCTCTTTTTTCGGCTTGTCTTGACCTGTTTCGACTTGAAATGAGGTCTGGATGCGTTTTTTAATTCGAAATTTTTTGCATTTCTTTTCGAAATTTCTAACTTGGGCCAGGTTTCGAACGGATTGGAAGGAACTTTATTTGTTCTCTATTTTTCGGCCTGTCCTGGCCCGTTTAGTCTGGAAATGAAGCCTGGATGATGTTTTTTAATTTGTAGAATTTTTTTGCATTTATTTTTTAATTTTATAACTCGAGTCTGGCTCGAACGGATAGGAAGGAAATTTTTTTTGTTCTCGATTTTTCGGCATGTGTTGACCTGTTTCGACCTGAAATGAGGTCTGGATGACGTTTTTTAATGTCGAAATTTTTTTTGCATTTCTTTTCGAATTTTCTAACTTGGGCCAGGTTCGAACGGATTGGAAGGAACTTATTTTTGTTCTCTATTTTTCGGCCTGTCCTGGCCCGTTTAGTCTGGAAATGAAGCCTGGATGATGTTTTTTAATTTGTAGAATTTTTTTGCATTTATTTTTTAATTTTATAACTCGAGTCTGGTTCGAACGGATAGGAAGGAAATTTTTTTTGTTCTCTATTTTTCGGCCTGTCCTGACCCGTTTCATCTTGAAATGAAGCCCGGATGACGTTGTTTAATTTTTAGAATCTTTTTACATTTTTTTTTGAATTTTCTAACTCGGGTCTGGTTCGAACGGATAGGAAGGAAATTATTTTTGTTCTCTATTTTTTCAGTCTGTCCTGGCCCGTTTCGTCTTGAAATGAAGTCTGGATGATGTTTTTTAATTTTTAAAATTTTTTTGCATTTATTTTTGAATTTTCTAACTCGGGTCTGGTTCGAACGGATAGGAAGGAAATTATTTTTGTTCTCTATTTTTCGACCTGTCCTGACCCGTTTCGTCTTGAAATGAAGCCCGGATGACGTTGTTTAATTTTTTGAATTTTTTTGCATTTTTTTTAAATTTTTCTAACTCGGGTCTGGTTCGAACGGATAGGAAGAGAAATTATTTTTGGTTCTCTATTTTTTCGGCCGTGTTCCTGACCCGTTTCGTCTTGAAATGAAGCCCGGATGACGTTGTTTAATTATTTAAAATTTTTTTTGCATTTTCTTTTCAAATTTTCTAAACTTGGGCCATGTTCAAACGTATAGGAAAAGGAAAATTTGGTTTTTTGTTCTCCTATTTTTGGCCTGTCTTGACCTATTTCGTCTTGAAATGAAGCCTGGATGACTCTTTTTAATTTTTTAAATTTTTTTGCATTTCTTTTCGAATTTTCTAACTTGGGCCAAGTTCGAACGGATAGGAAGGAAATTACTTTTGTACTCTTTTTTTCGGCCTGTCCTGGCCCGTTTCGTCTTGAAATGAAGTCTGGATGAGGTTTTTTAATTTTTAAAATTTTTTTGCATTTATTTTTGAATTTTTTAACTCGGGTCGGGTTCGAACGAATAGGAAGGAAATTTTTTTTGTTCTCTATTTTTCGGCCTGTCCTTACCCGTTTCGTCTTGAAATGAAGCCCAGATGACGTTGTTTAATTTTTAAAATTTTTTTGCATTTATTTTTTAATTTTCTAACTCGGTTCGGGTTCGAACGGATAGGAAGGAAATTTTTTTTGTTCTCTATTTTTCAACGTGTCCTGACCCGTTTCGTCTTGAAATGAAGCCCGGATGACTTTGTTTAATTTTTAGAATTTTTTTGCATTCATTTTTTAATTTTCTAACTCGGGTCGGGTTCGAACGGATAGGAAGGAACTTATTTTTGTTCTCTATTTTTCGGCCTGTCTTGGCCTATTTAGTCCGGAAATAAAGCTTGGATGATGTTTTATAATTTTTAGAATTTTTTTGCATTTATTTTTGAATTTTATAACTCGGGTCTGGTTCGAACGGATAGGAAGGAAATTTTTTTTCTTCTCTATTTTTCGGCCTGTCCTGGCCCGTTTCGTCTGGACATGACGCCTGGATGATGTTTTTTAATTTTTAGAATTTTTTTGCATTTATTTTAAACTCTCTAACTCGGGTCGGGTTCGAACGGATACGAGGGAAATTTTTTTTGTTCTCTATTTTTCGGCCTTTCCTGACCCGTTTAGTCATGAAATGAAGCCCGGATGATGTTTTTTATTTTTTAAAATTTTTTTGCATTTATTTTTGAATTTTCTAACTCGGGTCGGGTTCGAACGGATAGGAAGGACTTATTTTTGTTCTCTATTTTTCGGCCTGTCTTGGCCTTTTTAGTCTGGAAATGAAGCCCGGATGACGTGTTTTTTAATTTTTAAAATTTTTTTGCATTTCTTTTCAAATTTTCTAACTTGGGCCATGTTCGAACGTATAGGAAGGAAATTGTTTTTGTTCTCTATTTTTCGGCCTGTCCTGACCCGTTTCATCTTGAAATGAAGCCCGGATGACGTTGTTTAATTTTTAGAATTCTTTTGCATTTTTTTTTTAATTTTCTAACTCGGGTCTGGTTCGAACGGATAGGAAGGAAATTATTTTTGTTCTCTTTTTTTCGGTCTGTCCTGGCCCGTTTCGTCTTGAAATGAAGTCTGGATGAGGTTTTTTAATTTTTAAAATTTTTTTGCATTTATTTTTGAATTTTCTAACCTGGGTCGGGTTCGAACGGATAGGAAAGAAATTTTTTTTGTTCTCTATTTTTCGGCCTGTCCTCACTCGTTTCGTCTTGAAATGAAGCCCGGATGATGTTTTTTAATTTTTAAAATTTTTTTGCATTTATTTTTGAATTTTCTAACACGGGTCAGGTTCGAACGGATCGAAAGGAAATTTTTTTTTTCTCTATTTTTCGGCCTGTCCTGACTCGTTTCGTCTTGAAATGAAGCCCGGATGATGTTTTTTAATTTTTAGAATTTTTTTGCATTTATTTTTGAATTTTCTAACTCGGGTCTTGTTCGAACGGATTGGAAGGAGATTATTTTTGTTCTCTATTTCTCGGCCTGTCTTCACCCGTTTCGTCTTGGAATGAAACCTGGACGATGTTTTTTAATTTTTAGAATTTTTTTGCATTTATTTTTGAATTTTCTAACTCGGGTCAGGTTCAAACGGATAGGAAAGAAATTTCTTTTGTTCTCTATTTGTTGGCCTGTCCTGACCCGTTTCGTCTTGAAATGAAGCCTGGATGATGTTTTTTAATTTTTAGAATTTTTTGGCATTTAGTTTTTTAATTTTCTAACTCGGGTAGGGTTCGAACGGACAGGAAGGAAATTTTTTTGTTCTCCATTTTTCGGCCTGTCATGACTTGTTTCGCCTTGAAATGAAGCCGGCATGATGTTTTTTCTTTTTTAGAATTTTTTTGCATTTATTTTTTAATTTTCTAACTCAGGTCGGGTTCGAACTGATAGAATTGAAATTTTCTTTGTTCTCTATTTTTCGGCATGTCTTGACCTGTTTCGACTTGAAATGAGGTCTGGATGACGTTTTTTAATTTCGAAAATTTTTTTGCATTCCTTTTCGAATTTTCTAACTTGGGCCAGGTTCGAACGGATTGGAAGGAACTTATTTTTGTTCTCTATTTTTCGGCCTGTCCTGGCCCGTTTAGTCTGGAAATGAAGCCTGGATGATGTTTTTTAATTTGTAGAATTTTTTTGCATTTATTTTTTAATTTTATAACTCGAGTCTGGTTCGAACGGATAGGAAGGAAATTTTTTTTGTTCTCGATTTTTCGGCATGTCTTGACCTGTTTCGACTTGAAATGAGGTCTGGATGACGTTTTTTAATGTCGAAAATTTTTTTGCATTTCTTTTCGAATTTTCTAACTTGGGCCAGGTTCGAACGGATTGGAAGGAACTTATTTTTGTTCTCTATTTTTCGGCCTGTCCTGGCCCGTTTAGTCTGGAAATGAAGCCTGGATGATGTTTTTTAATTTGTAGAATTTTTTTGCATTTATTTTTTAATTTTATAACTCGAGTCTGGTTCGAACGGATAGGAAGGAAATTTTTTTTGTTCTCTATTTTTCGGCCTGTCCTGACCCGTTCCATCTTGAAATGAAGCCCGGATGACGTTGTTTAATTTTTAGAATCTTTTTACATTTTTTTTTGAATTTTCTAACTCGGGTCTGGTTCGAACGGATAGGAAGGAAATTATTTTTGTTCTCTATTTTTTCAGTCTGTCCTGGCCCGTTTCGTCTTGAAATGAAGTCTGGATGATGTTTTTTAATTTTTAAAATTTTTTTGCATTTATTTTTGAATTTTCTAACTCGGGTCTGGTTCGAACGGATAGGAAGGAAATTATTTTTGTTCTCTATTTTTCGGCCTGTCCTGACCCGTTTCGTGTTGAAATGAAGCCCGGATGACGTTGTTTAATTTTTAGAATTTTTTTGCATTTTTTTTTAAATTTTCTAACTCGGGTCTGGTTCGAACGGATAGGAAGGAAATTATTTTTGTTCTCTATTTTTCGGCCTGTCCTGACCCGTTTCGTCTTCAAATGAAGCCCGGATGACGTTGTTTAATTTTTAAAATTTTTTTCAATTTCTTTTCAAATTTTCTAACTTGGGCCATGTTCGAACGTATAGGAAGGAAATTGTTTTTGTTCTCTATTTTTCGGCCTGTCCTGACCCGTTTCATCTTGAAATGAAGCCCGGATGACGTTGTTTAATTTTTAGAATTCTTTTGCATTTTTTTTTTAATTTTCTAACTCGGGTCTGGTTCGAACGGATAGGAAGGAAATTATTTTTGTTCTCTTTTTTTCGGTCTGTCCTGGCCCGTTTCGTCTTGAAATGAAGTCTGGATGAGGTTTTTTAATTTTTAAAATTTTTTTGCATTTATTTTTGAATTTTCTAACCTGGGTCGGGTTCGAACGGATAGGAAAGAAATTTTTTTTGTTCTCTATTTTTCGGCCTGTCGTCACTCGTTTCGTCTTGAAATGAAGCCCGGATGATGTTTTTTAATTTTTAAAATTTTTTTGCATTTATTTTTGAATTTTCTAACACGGGTCAGGTTCGAACGGATCGAAAGGAAATTTTATTTTTCTCTATTTTTCGGCCTGTCCTGACTCGTTTCGTCTTGAAATGAAGCCCGGATGATGTTTTTTAATTTTTAGAATTTTTTTGCATTTATTTTTGAATTTTCTAACTCGGGTCTTGTTCGAACGGATTGGAAGGAGATTATTTTTGTTCTTTATTTCTCGGCCTGTCTTCACCCGTTTCGTCTTGGATTGAAACCTGGACGATGTTTTTTAATTTTTAGAATTTTTTTGCATTTATTTTTGAATTTTCTAACTCGGGTCAGGTTCAAACGGATAGGAAAGAAATTTCTTTTGTTCTCTATTTGTTGGCCTGTCCTGACCCGTTTCGTCTTGAAATGAAGGCTGGATGATGTTTTTTAATTTTTAGAATTTTTTGGCATTTAGTTTTTTAATTTTCTAACTCGGGTAGGGTTTGAACGGACAGGAAGGAAATTTTTTTGTTCTCTATTTTTCGGCCTGTCATGACTTGTTTCGCCTTGAAATGAAGCCAGCATGATGTTTTTTCTTTTTTGGAATTTTTTTGCATTTATTTTTGAAATTCCTAACTCGGGTCGGGTTCGAACGAATAGAATTGAAATTTTCTTTGTTCTTTATTTTTCGGCCTGTCTTGACCTGTTTCGTCTTGAAATGAAACCTGGATAACGTTTTTTAATTTTTAAATTTTTTTTGCCTTTCTTTTTGAATTTTCTAACTTGGGCCAGGTTCGAACGGATAGGAAGGAAATTTCTTTTGTTCTCTATTTTTCGGCCTGTCCTGACCCGTTTCGTCTTGAAATAAAGCCCGGATGATGTTTTTTAATTTTTAAAATTTTTTTGCATTTATTTTTGAATTTTCTAACTCGGGTCTTGTTCGAACGGATTGGAAGGAGATTATTTTTGTTCTCTATTTTCGGCATGACTTGACCTGTTTCGACTTTGAAAATTGAGGTCTGGATGACGTTTTTTAATTTCGAAAAATTTTTTGCATTTCTTTTCGAATTTTCTAATTGGGCCAGGTTCGAACGGATTGGAAGGAACTATTTTTGTTCTCTATTTTTCGGCCTGTCCTTGGGCCCGTTTAGTCTGGAAATGAAGCCTGGATGATGTTTTTTAATTTTTAGAATTTTTTGGGCAATTTAGTTTTTAATTTTCTCAACTCGGGTAGGGTTCGAAACGGACAGGAAGGAAATTTTTTTGTTCTCTAATTTTTTCGGCCTGTCATGACTTGTTTAGTCTGGAAATGAAGCCTGGATGATGTTTTTTAATTTGTAGAATTTTTTTGCATTTATTTTTTAATTTTATAACTCGAGTCTGGTTCGAACGGATAGGAAGGAAATTTTTTTTGTTCTCGATTTTTCGGCATGTCTTGACCTGTTTCGACTTGAAATGAGGTCTGGATGACGTTTTTTAATGTCGAAAATTTTTTTGCATTTCTTTTCGAATTTTCTAACTTGGGCCAGGTTCGAACGGATTGGAAGGAACTTATTTTTGTTCTCTATTTTTCGGCCTGTCCTAGCCCGTTTAGTCTGGAAATGAAGCCTGGATGATGTTTTTTAATTTGTAGAATTTTTTTGCATTTATTTTTTAATTTTATAACTCGAGTCTGGTTCGAACGGATAGGAAGGAAATTTTTTTTGTTCTCTATTTTTCGGCCTGTCCTGATCCGTTCCATCTTGAAATGAAGCCCGGATGACGTTGTTTAATTTTTAGAATCTTTTTACATTTTTTTTTGAATTTTCTAACTCGGGTCTGGTTCGAACGGATAGGAAGGAAATTATTTTTGTTCTCTATTTTTTCAGTCTGTCCTGGCCCGTTTCGTCTTGAAATGAAGTCTGGATGATGTTTTTTAATTTTTAAAATTTTTTTGCATTTATTTTTGAATTTTCTAACTCGGGTCTGGTTCGAACGGATAGGAAGGAAATTATTTTTGTTCTCTATTTTTCGGCCTGTCCTGACCCGTTTCGTCTTGAAATGAAGCCCGGATGACGTTGTTTAATTTTTAGAATTTTTTTGCATTTTTTTTTAAATTTTCTAACTCGGGTCTGGTTCGAACGGATAGGAAGGAAATTATTTTTGTTCTCTATTTTTCGGCCTGTCCTGACCCGTTTCGTCTTCAAATGAAGCCCGGATGACGTTGTTTAATTTTTAAAATTTTTTTGCATTCTTTCAAAATTTTCTAATGGGCCATGTTCAACGGTTATAGGAAGGAAATTGTTTTCGTTCTCTATTTTTCGGCCTGTCCTGACCCGTTCATTCTTGAAATGAAGCCCGGATGCCGTTGTTAATTTTTAGAATTTTTTTGCATTTTTTTTCGAATTTTCTAACTCGGGTCTGGTTCGAACGGATAGGAAGGAAATTATTTTTGTTCTCTTTTTTTCGGTCTGTCCTGGCCCGTTTCGTCTTGAAATGAAGTCTGGATGAGGTTTTTTAATTTTTAAAATTTTTTTGCATTTATTTTTGAATTTTCTAACTCGGGTCGGGTTCGAACGGATAGGAAGGAAATTTTTTTTGTTCTCTATTTTTCGGCCTGTCCTTACCCGTTTCGTCTTGAAATGAAGCCCAGATGACGTTGTTTAATTTTTAAAATTTTTTTGCATTTATTTTTTAATTTTCTAACTCGGGTCGGGTTCGAACGGATAGGAAGGAAATTTTTTTTGTTCTCTATTTTTCAGCGTGTCCTGACCCGTTTCGTCTTGAAATGAAGCCCGGATGACTTTGTTTAATTTTTAGAATTTTTTTGTATTCATTTTTTAATTTTCTAACTCGGGTCGGGTTCGAACGGATAGGAAGGAACTTATTTTTGTTCTCTATTTTTCGGCCTGTCTTGGCCTATTTAGTCCGGAAATAAAGCTTGGATGATGTTTTATAATTTTTAGAATTTTTTTGCATTTATTTTTGAATTTTATAACTCGGGTCTGGTTCGAACGGATAGGAAGGAAATTTTTTTTCTTCTCTATTTTTCGGCCTGTCCTGGCCCGTTTCGTCTGGACATGACGCCTGGATGATGTTTTTTAATTTTTAGAATTTTTTTGCATTTATTTTTAAACTCTCTAACTCGGGTCGGGTTCGAACGGATACGAGGGAAATTTTTTTTGTTCTCTATTTTTCGGCCTGTCCTGACCCGTTTAGTCATGAAATGAAGCCCGGATGATGTTTTTTATTTTTTAAAATTTTTTTGCATTTATTTTTGAATTTTCTAACTCGGGTCGGGTTCGAACGGATAGGAAGGAACTTATTTTTGTTCTCTATTTTTCGGCCTGTCTTGGCCTGTTTAGTCTGGAAATGAAGCTTGGATGGTGTTTTTTAATTTTTAGAATTTTTTTGCATTTATTTTTGGATTTTATAACTCGGGTCTGGTTCGAATGGATGGGAAGGAAATTTTTTTTCTTCTCTATTTTTCTGCCTGTCTTGGCCCGTTTCGTCTGGACATGACGCCTGGATGATGTTTTTTAATTTTTAGAATTTTTTTGCATTTATTTTTGAATTCTCTAACTCGGGTCGGGTTTGAATGGATAGGAAAGAAATTTTTTTTACACTCTATTTTTTGGCCGGTCTTCTCCCGTTTCGTCTCGAAATGAAACCTGACTGATGTTTTTTAATTTTTAAAATTTTTTTGCATTTATTTTTGAATTTTCTAACTTGGGTCGGGTTCGAACGGATAGGAAGGAAATTTTTTTTGTTCTCTATTTTTCGGCCTGTTCCTCACTCGTTTCGCTCTTGAAATGAAGCCCGGATTTGATGTTTTTTAATTTTTAAAATTTTTTTGCATTTATTTCTTGATTTTCTAACACGGGTCGGGTCAAGCGATCAAAAAATTTTTTTTCTTCTATTTTCGGCCTGTCTGACTCGTTTTCGTCTTGAAATGAAGCCCGGATGATGTTTTAATTTTAGAATTTTTTGCATTTATTTATTGAATTTTCTTAACTCGGTCTTGTTCGAACGGATTAGGAAGGGATTATTTTTGTTCTCTATTTCTCGGCCTGTTTTCACCCGTTTCGTCTTGGAATGAAACCTGGACGATGTTTTTTAATTTTTAGAATTTTTTTGCATTTATTTTGGAATTTTCTAACTCGGGTCAGGTTCAAACGGATAGGAAAGAAATTTCTTTTGTTCTCTATTTGTTGGCCTGTCCTGACCCGTTTCATCTTGAAATGAAGCCTGGATGATGTTTTTTAATTTTTAGAATTTTTTGGCATTTAGTTTTTTAGTTTTCTAACTCAGGTAGGGTTCGAACGGACAGGAAGGAAATTTTTTTTTGTTCTCTATTTTTCGGCCTGTCCTGACTTGTTTCGCCTTGAAATGAAGCCGGCATGATGTTTTTTCTTTTTTAGAATTTTTTTCATTTATTTTTGAATTTCCTAACTCGGGTCGGGTTCGAACGGATAGAATTGAAATTTTCTTTGTTCTTTATTTTTCGGCCTGTCTTGACCTGTTTCGTCTTGAAATGAAGCCTGGATGACGTTTTTTAATTTCGGAAAATTTTTTGCATTTCTTTTCGAATTTTCTACTGGGCCAGGGTTCGAACGTATTGAGGAACTTATTTTGTCTTCATTTTCCGGCCCTATCCTGGCCGTTTAGTCTGGAAATGAAGCCTGGATGAGTTTTTAATTTGTTAGAATTTTTTTGCATTTATTTTTTAATTTTTTATAACTCGAGTCTGGTCGAACGGATAGAAGGAAATCTTTTTTTTGTTTCTCTAATTTTTCACATGCTTGACCTTGTTCGACATTTGAAAATAGGTCTGGATGACGTTTTTAATTTCGAAAATTTTTTTGCATTTCTTTTCGAATTTTCCAACTTGGGCCAGGTTCGAACGGATTGGAAGGAACTTATTTTTGTTCTCTATTTTTCGGCCTGTCCTGGCCCGTTTAGTCTGGAAATGAAGCCTGGATGATGTTTTTTAATTTGTAGAATTTTTTTGCATTTATTTTTTAATTTTATAACTCGAGTCTGGTTCGAACGGATAGGAAGGAAATTTTTTTTGTTCTCTATTTTTCGGCCTGTCCTGACCCGTTTCATCTTGAAATGAAGCCCGGATGACGTTGTTTAATTTTTAGAATCTTTTTACATTTTTTTTTGAATTTTCTAACTCGGGTCTGGTTCGAACGGATAGGAAGGAAAATTATTTTGTTCTCTATTTTTTCAGTCATGTCCTGTAGCCCGTTTCGTCTTGAAATGAAGTCTGGATTGATGTTTTTAATTTTTAAAATTTTTTTGCATATTTGTTGAATTTTTCTAACTCGGGTCTTGGTTCGAACCGGATAGAAGGAAATTATTTTTGTCTCTTCTATTTTTTGGCTGTCCTGACCCGTTTCGTCTTTGAAATGAAGCACCGGGATGACGTTGTTTAATTTTTTAGAATTTTTTTGCATTTTTTTTTTTTAAAATTTCTAACTCGGTCGTGTCGAACGGATAGGAAGGAAATATTTGTTCTCTATTTTGTCGGCCTGTCCTGGAACCCGTCGTCTTGAATGAGCCCGGATGCGTTGTTTAATTTTAAAATTTTTTTGCATTCTTCCAAATTTTCTACCTTGGGCCATGTTCACGTTAGGAGGAAATTGTTTTTATCTATTTTTCGGCCTGTCCTGACCCGTTTTCATTCTTGAAATGAAGCCCGGAAGGAAGTTGTTTAATTTTTAGAATTTGTTGCATTTTTTTTGATTTTTCTTAACTCGGTCGGGTTCGACAACGGATAGGAAGGAAATTTTTTTTGTTCTCTATTTTTCGGCCTGTCCTTACCCGTTTCGTCTTGAAATGAAGCCCAGATGACGTTGTTTAATTTTTAAAATTTTTTTGCATTTATTTTTTAATTTTCTAACTCGGGTCGGGTTCGAACGGATAGGAAGGAAATTTTTTTTGTTCTCTATTTTTCAGCCTGTCCTGACCCGTTTCGTCTTGAAATGAACCCCGGATGACTTTGTTTATATTTAAGAATTTTTTTGCATTCATTTTTGAATTTTCTAACTCGGGTCGGGCTCGAACGGATACGAGGGAAATTCTTTTTGTTCTTTATTTTTCAGCCTATCCTGACCCGTTTCGTCTTGAAATGAAGCGCGGATGACGTTGTTTAGTTTTTAGAATTTTTTTGCATTTATTTTTGAATTTTCTAACTCGTGTCTGGTTCGAACGGATAGGAAGGAAATTATTTTTGTTCTTTTTTTTTTCGGCCTGTCCTGGCCCGTTTCGTCTTGAAATGAAGTCTGGATGATGTTTTTTAATTTGTAAATTTTTTTTGCATTTAATTTTAAATTCTCTAACTCGGGTCGGGTTCGAACAGATACGAAGGAAATTTTTTTGTTCTCTATTTTTCGGCCTGTCCTGACCCGTTTCGTCTTGAAATGGAGCCCGGATGATGTTTTTTAATTTTTAAAATTTTTTTGCATTTATTTTTGAATTTTCTAACTCGGGTCGGGTTCGAACGGATAGGAAGGAACTTATATTTGTTCTCTATTTTTCGGCCTGTCTTGGCCTGTTTAGTCTGGAAATGAAGCTTGGATGATGTTTTTTAATTTTTAGATTTTTTTGCATTTATTTTTGAATTCTCTAACTCGGGTCGGGTTTGAATGGATAGGAAAAAATTTTTTTTATACTCTACTTTTGGCCGGTCTTCTCCCATTTCGTCTCGAAATGAAACCTGAATGATGTTTTTTAATTTTTAAAATTTTTTTGCATTTATTTTTGAATTTTCTAACCTGGGTCGGGTTCGAACGGATAGGAAGGAAATTTTTTTTGTTCTCTATTTTTCGGCCTGTCCTCACCCGTTTCATCTTGAAATGAAGCCCGGATGATGTTTTTTAATTTTTTAAATTTTTTTGCATTTATTTTTGAATTTTCTAACACGGGTCAGGTTCGAACAGATCAAAAGGAAATTTTTTTTCCCTCTATTTTTCGGCCTGTCCTGACTCGTTTCGTCTTGAAATGAAGCCCGGATGATGTTTTTTAATTTTTAGAATTTTTTTGCATTTATTTTTGAATTTTCTAACTCGGGTCTTGTTCGAACGGATTGGAAGGAGATTATTTTTGTTCTCTATTTCTCGGCCTGTCTTCACCCGTTTCGTCTTGGAATGAAACCTGGACGATGTTTTTTAATTTTTAGAATTTTTTTGCATTTATTTTTGAATTTTCTAACTCGTGTCAGGTTCAAACGGATAGGACAGAAATTTCTTTTGTTCTCTATTTGTCGGCCTGTCCTGACCCGTTTCGTCTTGAAATGAAGCCTGGATGATGTTTTTTAATTTTTAGAATTTTTTGGCATTTAGTTTTTTAATTTTCTAACTCGGGTAGGGTTCGAACGGACAGGAAGGAAATTTTTTTGTTCTCTATTTTTCGGCCTGCCCTTACTTGTTTCGCCTTGAAATGAAGCCCGGATGATGTTTTTTAATTTTTAAAATTTTTTTGCATTTATTTTTGAATTTTCTAACTCGAGTCGGGTTCGAACGGTTTGGAAGGAAATTATTTTTGTTCTCTATTTTTTGGCCTGTCTTCACCCGTTTCATCTTGAAATGAAACCTGGATGATGTTTTTTAATTTTTAGAATTTCTTTGCATTTAGTTTTGAATTTTCTAACACGGGTCTGGTTCAAACGGATAGGAAAGAAATTTCTTTTGTTCTCTATTTGTCGGCCTGTCCTGACCCGTTTCGTCTTGAAATGAAGCCTAGATGATGTTTTTTAATTTTTATAATTTTATGGCATTTATTTTTTAATTTTCTAACTCGGGTTGGGTTCGAACGGATAGGAAGGAAATTTTTTAGTTCTCTATTTTCCGGCCAGTCCTGAATTGTTTCGCCTTGAAATGAAGCCGGCGTGATGTGTTTTCTTTTTTAGAATTTTTTTGCATTTATTTTTTAATTTTCTAACTCGGGTCGGGTTCGAACGGATAGAATTGAAATTTTCTTTGTTCTCTATTTTTCGGCCTGTCTTGACCTGTTTTGTCTTGAAATGAGGTCTGGATGACGTTTTTTTAATTTTTAAAATTTTTTTGCATTTCTTTTCGAATTTTCTAACTTGGGCCAGGTTCGAACGGATAGGAAGGAACTTATTTTTGTTCTCTATTTTTCGGCCCGTCCTGGCCCATTTAGTCTGGAAATGAAGCCTGGATGATGTTTTTTAATTCTTAGAATTTTTTTGCATTTATTTTTGAATTTTCTAACTCGGGTCTGGTTCGAACAGATAGGAAGGAAATTATTTTTGTTCTCTATTTTTCGGCCCGTCCTGGCCCATTTAGTCTGGAAATGAAGCCTGGATGATGTTTTTTAATTTTTAGAATTTTTTTGCATTTATTTTTTAATTCTCTTACTCATGTCGAGTTCGAATGAATAGGAAAGATATTTTTTTATACTCTATTTTTAGGCCTGTCTTCTCCCGTTTCGTCTGGAAATGAAACCTGAATGATGGTTTTCAATTTTTAGAATTTTTTTGCACTTATTTTTGAATTTTCTAACTCGGGACGGGTTCGAACGGATAGGAAGGAAATAATTTTTGATCTCTTTTTTTCGGCCAGTCCTGGCCCGTTTCGTCTTGAAATGAAGCCTGGATGACGTTTTTTAATTTTTAAAATTTCTTTGCATTTATTTTCGAATTCTCTAACTCGGGTCGGGTTTGAACGGATAGGATGGAAATTTTTTTTGTTCTCTATTTTTTGGCCTGTCCTAACCCGTTTCGTCTTGAAATGAAGCCCGGATGATTTTTTTAATTTTTAGAATTTTTTTGCATTTATTTTTTAATTTTCTAACTCGCGTAGGGTTCGAACGGATGGGAAGGAAATTTTTTTGTTCTCTATTTTTCTTCCTATCCTGACCTGTTTCACCTTGAAATGAAGCCTGCATGATGTTTTTTCTTTCTTAGAATTTTTTTGCATTTATTTTTGAATTTTCTAACTCGGGTCGGGTTCGAACAGATAGAATTGAAATTTTCTTTGTTCTCTATTTTTCGGCCTGTCTTGACCTATTTCGTCTTGAAATGAAGCCTGGATGACTCTTTTTAATTTATAAAATTTTTTTGCATTTCTTTTCGAATTTTCTAACTTGGGCCAGGTTCGAACGGATAGGAAGGAAATTACTTTTGTACTCTTTTTTTCGGCCTGTCCTGGCCCGTTTCGTCTTGAAATGAAGTCTGGATGATGTTTTTTAATTTTTAAAATTTTTTTGCATTTATTTTTGAATTTTCTAACTCGGGTCGGGTTCGAACGGTTTGGAAGGAAATTATTTTTGTTCTCTATTTTTCGGCCTGTCTTCACCCGTTTCATCTTGAAATGAAACCTGGATGATGTTTTTTAATTTTTATAATTTTTTGCATTTATTTTTGAATTTTCTAACTCGGGTCTTGTTCGAACGGATTGGAAGGAAATTATTTTTGTTCTCTATTTTTCGGCCTGTCTTCACCCGTTTCGTCTTGAAATGAAACCTGTACGATGTTTTTTAATTTTTCGAATTTCTTTGCATTTATTTTTGAATTTTCTAACTCGGGTCGGGTTCAAACGGATAGGAAAGAAATTTCTTTTGTTCTCTATTTGTCGGTCTGTCCTGACCCGTTTCGTCTTGAAATGAAGCCTAGATGATGTTTTTTAATTTTTAGTATTTTTTTGCATTTATTTTTTAATCTTCTAACTCGGGTAGGGTTCGAACGGATAGGTAGGAAATTTTTTTGTTCTCTATTTTTCGGCCTGTCCTGATCTGTTTCGTCTTGAAATGAAGCCTGGATGACATTTTTTAATTTTTAAAATTTTTTTGCATTTCTTTTAAAATTTTCTAACTTGGGCCATGTTCGAACGTATAGGAAGGAAATTGTTTTTGTTCTCTATTTTTTGGCCTGTCCTGACCCGTTTCATCTTGAAATGAAGCCCTGATGACGTTGTTTAATTTTTAGAATTTTTTTGCATTTTTTTTTGAATTTTCTAACTCGGGTCTGGTTCGAACGGATAGGAAGGAAATTATTTTTGTTCTCTATTTTTCGGCCTGTCCTGACCCGTTTCGTCTTGAAATGAAGCCCGGATGACGTTGTTTAATTTTTAGAATTTTTTTGCATTTCTTTTAAAATCTTCTAACTTGGGCCGTGTTTGAACGTATAGGAAGGAAATTGTTTTTGTTCTCTATTTTTCGGCCTGTCCTGACCCGTTTCCTCTTGAAATGAAGCCCGGATGACGTTTTTTAATTTTTAAAATTTCTTTGCATTTCTTTTCAAATTTTCTAACTTGGGCCATGTTCGAACGTATAGGAAGAAAATTGTTTTTGATCTCTATTTTTCGGCCTGTCCTGACCCGTTTCATCTTGAAATGAAGCCCGGATGACGTTGTTTAATTTTTAGAATTTTTTTACATTTTTTTTTGAATTTTCTAACTCGGGTCTGGTTCGAACGGATAGGAAGGAAATTATTTTTGTTCTCTTTTTTTCGGTCTGTCCTGGCCCGTTTCGTCTTGAAATGAAGTCTGGATGATGTTTTTTAATTTTTTAAATTTTTTTGCATTTATTTTTGAATTTTCTAACTCGGGTCTGTTTCGAACGGATAGGAAGGAAATTATTTTTGTTCTCTATTATTCGGCCTGTCCTGACCCGTTTCGTCTTGAAATGAAGCCCGGATGACGTTGTTTAATTTATAGAATTTTCTTGCATTTCTTTTCAAATTTTCTAACTTGGGCCATGTTCGAACGTATAGGAAGGAAATTGTTTTTGTTCTCTATTTTTCGGCCTGTCCTGACCCGTTTCATCTTGAAATGAGGCCCGGATGACGTTGTTTAATTTTTAGAATTTTTTTGCATCTTTTTTTGAATTTTCTAACTCGGGTCTGGTTCGAACGGATAGGAAGGAAATTATTTTTGTTCTCTTTTTTTCGGTCTGTCCTGGCCCGTTTCGTCTTGAAATGAAGTCTGGATGAGGTTTTTTAGTTTTTAAAATTTTTTTGCATTTATCTTTGAATTTTCTAACTCGGGTCGGGTTCGAACGGATAAGAAGGAAATTTTTTTTGTTCTCTATTTTTCGGCCTGTCCTGGCCCGTTTCGTCTTGAAATGAAGTCTAGGTGATGTTTTTTAATTTTTAAAATTTTTTTGCATTTATTTTTGAATTTTCTAACTCGGGTCTGGTTCGAACGGATAGGAAGGAAATTATTTTTGTTCTCTATTTTTCGGCGTGTCCTGACCCGTTTCGTTTTGAAATGAAGCCCGGATGACGTTTTTTAATTTTTAGAATTTTTTTGCATTTATTTTAAAATTTTCTAACTTGGGCCATGTTCGAACGTATAGGAAGGAAATTGTTTTTGTTCTCTATTTTTCGGCCTGTCCTGACCCGTTTCATCTTGAAATGAAGCCCGGATGACGTTTTTTAATTTTTAAAATTTTTTTGCATTTCTTTTCAAATTTTCTAACTTGGGCCATGTTCGAACGTATAGGAAGGAAATTATTTTTGTTCTCTATTTTTCGGCCTGTCCTGACCTGTTTCATCTTGAAATGAAGCCCGGATGACGTTGTTTAATTTATAGAATTTTTTTACATTTTTTTTTGAATTTTCTAACTCGGGTCTGGTTCGAACGGATAGGAAGGAAATTATTTTTGTTCTCTTTTTTTCGGTCTGTCCTGGCCCGTTTCGTCTTGAAATGATGTCTGGATGATGTTTTTTAATTTTTAAAATTTTTTTGCATTTATTTTTGAATTTTCTAACTCGGGTCCGATTCGAACGGATAGGAAGGAAATTATTTTTGTTCTCTATTTTTCGGCCTGTCCTGACCCGTTTCGTCTTGAAATGAAGCTCGGATGACGTTGTTTAATTTTTAGAATTTTTTGCATTTCTTTTCAAATTTTCTTAACTTGGGCCTATTTCGAACGTTAGGAAGGAAATTGTTTGTTCTCTATTTTTTTGGCCTGTCCTGACCCATTTCGTCTTGGAAATTAAGCCCGGATGACGTTGTTATTAATTTTTAGAATTTTTGCATTCTTTTAAAATTTTCTAACTTGGGCCATGTCGAACGTTATAGGAAAGGAAATTGTTTTTTTTCTCTATTTTTCGGCCTGTTCCCGACCCGTTTCATCTTGAAATGGAAGCCCGTGATGACGTTGTTTAATTTTAGAATTTTTTTGCATTTTTTTTGAATTTCTAACTCGGGTCTTAGTCCGAACGGATAGGAAGGAAAAATTATTTGTTCTCTTGGTCGGTCGTCCTGGCCCGTTTCGTCTTGAATGATAGTCTGGATGATGTTTTTTAATTTTAAAATTTTTTTTGCATTTTATTTTGAATTTTCTAACTCGGGTCTGGTTCGAACAGATAGGAAGGAAATTATTTTTGTTCTCTATTTTTCGGCCCGTCCTGGCCCATTTAGTCTGGAAATGAAGCCTGGATGATGTTTTTTAATTTTTAGAATTTTTTTGCATTTATTTTTTCATTCTCTTACTCATGTCGAGTTCGAATGAATAGGAAAGAAATTTTTTTATACTCTATTTTTAGGCCTGTCTTCTCCCGTTTCGTCTGGAAATGAAACCTGAATGATGGTTTTCAATTTTTAGAATTTTTTTGCACTTATTTTTGAATTTTCTAACTCGGGTCGGGTTCGAACGGATAGGAAGGAAATAATTTTTGATCTCTTTTTTTCGGCCAGTCCTGGCCCGTTTCGTCTTGAAATGAAGCCTGGATGACGTTTTTTAATTTTTAAAATTTCTTTGCATTTATTTTCGAATTCTCTAACTCGGGTCGGGTTTGAACGGATAGGATGGAAATTTTTTTTGTTCTCTATTTTTCGGCCTGTCCTAACCCGTTTCGTCTTGAAATGAAGCCCGGATGATGTTTTTTAATTTTTAGAATTTTTTTGCATTTATTTTTTAATTTTCTAACTCGGGTAGGGTTCGAACGGATGGGAAGGAAATTTTTTTGTTCTCTATTTTTCTTCCTATCCTGACCTGTTTCGCCTTGAAATGAAGCCTGCATGATGTTTTTTCTTTCTTAGAATTTTTTTGCATTTATTTTTGAATTTTCTAACTCGGGTCGGGTTCGAACAGATAGAATTGAAATTTTCTTTGTTCTCTATTTTTCGGCCTGTCTTGACCTATTTCGTCTTGAAATGAAGCCTGGATGACTCTTTTTAATTTTTAAAATTTTTTTGCATTTCTTTTCGAATTTTCTAACTTGGGCCAGGTTCGAACGGATAGGAAGGAAATTACTTTTGTACTCTTTTTTTCGGCCTGTCCTGGCCCGTTTCGTCTTGAAATGAAGTCTGGATGATGTTTTTTAATTTTTAAAATTTTTTTGCATTTATTTTTGAATTTTCTAACTCGGGTCGGGTTCGAACGGTTTGGAAGGAAATTATTTTTGTTCTCTATTTTTCGGCCTGTCTTCACCCGTTTCATCTTGAAATGAAACCTGGATGATGTTTTTTAATTTTTATAATTTTTTGCATTTATTTTTGAATTTTCTAACTCGGGTCTTGTTCGAACGGATTGGAAGGAAATTATTTTTGTTCTCTATTTTTCGGCCTGTCTTCACCCGTTTCGTCTTGAAATGAAACCTGTACGATGTTTTTTAATTTTTCGAATTTCTTTGCATTTATTTTTGAATTTTCTAACTCGGGTCGGGTTCAAACGGATAGGAAAGAAATTTCTTTTGTTCTCTATTTGTCGGTCTGTCCTGACCCGTTTCGTCTTGAAATGAAGCCTAGATGATGTTTTTTAATTTTTAGTATTTTTTTGCATTTATTTTTTAATCTTCTAACTCGGGTAGGGTTCGAACGGATAGGTAGGAAATTTTTTTGTTCTCTATTTTTCGGCCTGTCCTGATCTGTTTCGTCTTGAAATGAAGCCTGGATGACATTTTTTAATTTTTAAAATTTTTTTGCATTTCTTTTAAAATTTTCTAACTTGGGCCATGTTCGAACGTATAGGAAGGAAATTGTTTTTGTTCTCTATTTTTTGGCCTGTCCTGACCCGTTTCATCTTGAAATGAAGCCCTGATGACGTTGTTTAATTTTTAGAATTTTTTTGCATTTTTTTTTGAATTTTCTAACTCGGGTCTGGTTCGAACGGATAGGAAGGAAATTATTTTTGTTCTCTATTTTTCGGCCTGTCCTGACCCGTTTCGTCTTGAAATGAAGCCCGGATGACGTTGTTTAATTTTTAGAATTTTTTTGCATTTCTTTTAAAATCTTCTAACTTGGGCCGTGTTTGAACGTATAGGAAGGAAATTGTTTTTGTTCTCTATTTTTCGGCCTGTCCTGACCCGTTTCATCTTGAAATGAAGCCCTGATGACGTTGTTTAACTTTTAGAATTTTTTTGCATTTATTTTTGAATTTTCTAACTCGTGTCTGGTTCGAACAGATAGAATTGAAATTTTCTTTGTTCTCTATTTTTCGGCCTGTCTTGACCTATTTCGTCTTGAAATGAAGCCTGGATGACTCTTTTTAATTTTTTAAATTTTTTTGCATTTCTTTTCGAATTTTCTAACTTGGGCCAAGTTCGAACGGATAGGAAGGAAATTACTTTTGTACTCTTTTTTTCGGCCTGTCCTGGCCCGTTTCGTCTTGAAATGAAGTCTGGATGAGGTTTTTTAATTTTTAAAATTTTTTTGCATTTATTTTTGAATTTTTTAACTCGGGTCGGGTTCGAACGAATAGGAAGGAAATTTTTTTTGTTCTCTATTTTTCGGCCTGTCCTTACCCGTTTCGTCTTGAAATGAAGCCCAGATGACGTTGTTTAATTTTTAAAATTTTTTTGCATTTATTTTTTAATTTTCTAACTCGGTTCGGGTTCGAACGGATAGGAAGGAAATTTTTTTTGTTCTCTATTTTTCAACGTGTCCTGACCCGTTTCGTCTTGAAATGAAGCCCGGATGACTTTGTTTAATTTTTAGAATTTTTTTGCATTCATTTTTTAATTTTCTAACTCGGGTCGGGTTCGAACGGATAGGAAGGAACTTATTTTTGTACTCTATTTTTCGGCCTGTCTTGGCCTATTTAGTCCGGAAATAAAGCTTGGATGATGTTTTATAATTTGAAGAATTTCTTTGCATTTATTTTTGAATTTTATAACTCGGCTCTGGTTCGAACGGATAGGAAGGAAATTTTTTTTCTTCTCTATTTTTCGGCCTGTCCTGGCCCGTTTCGTCTGGACATGACGCCTGGATGATGTTTTTTAATTTTTAGAATTTTTTTGCATTTATTTTTAAACTCTCTAACTCGGGTCGGGTTCGAACGGATACGAGGGAAATTTTTTTTGTTCTCTATTTTTCGGCCTGTCCTGACCCGTTTAGTCATGAAATGAAGCCCGGATGATGTTTTTTATTTTTTAAAATTTTTTTGCATTTATTTTTGAATTTTCTAACTCGGGTCGGGTTCGAACGGATAGGAAGGAACTTATTTTTGTTCTCTATTTTTCGGCCTGTCTTGGCCTGTTTAGTCTGGAAATGAAGCTTGGATGGTGTTTTTTAATTTTTAGAATTTTTTTGCATTTATTTTTGAATTTTATAACTCGTGTCTGGTTTGAATGGATGTGAAGGAAATTTTTTTTCTTCTCTATTTTTCGGCCTGTCCTGGCCCGTTTCGTCTGGACATGACGCCTGGATGATGTTTTTTAATTTTTAGAATTTTTTTGCATTTATTTTTGAATTCTCTAACTCGGGTCGGGTTTGAATGGATAGGAAAGAAATTTTTTTTACACTCTATTTTTTGGCCGGTCTTCTCCCGTTTCGTCTCGAAATGAAACCTGAATGATGTTTTTTAATTTTTAAAATTTTTTTGCATTTATTTTTCAATTTTCTAACCTGGGTCGGGTTCGAACGGATAGGAAGGAAATTTTTTTTGTTCTCTATTTTTCGGCCTGTCCTCACTCGTTTCGTCTTGAAATGAAGCCCGGATGATGTTTTTTAATTTTTAAAATTTTTTTGCATTTATTTTTGAATTTTCTAACACGGGTCAGGTTCGAACGGATCGAAAGGAAAATTTTTTTTTCTCTATTTTTCGGCCTGTCCTGACTCGTTTCGTCTTGAAATGAAGCCCGGATGATGTTTTTTAATTTTTAGAATTTTTTTGCATTTATTTTTTAATTTTCTAACTCGGGTCTTTTTCGAACGGATTGGAAGGAGATTATTTTTGCTCTCTATTTCTCGGCCTGTCTTCACCCGTTTCGTCTTGGAATGAAACCTGGACGATGTTTTTTAATTTTTAGAATTTTTTTGCATTTATTTTTGAATTTTCTAACTCGGGTCAGGTTCAAACGGATAGGAAAGAAATTTCTTTTGTTCTCTATTTGTTGGCCTGTCCTGACCCGTTTCGTCTTGAAATGAAGCCTGGATGATCTTTTTTAATTTTTAGAATTTTTTCGCATTTAGTTTTTTAATTTTCTAACTCGGGTAGGGTTCGAACGGACAGGAAGGAAATTTTTTTGTTCTCTATTTTTCGGCCTGTCATGACTTGTTTCGCCTTGAAATGAAGCCGGCATGATGTTTTTTCTTTTTTAGAATTTTTTTGCATTTATTTTTTAATTTTCTAACTCGGGTCGGGTTCGAACTGATAGAATTGAAATTTTCTTTGTTCTCTATTTTTCGGCATGTCTTGACCTGTTTCGACTTGAAATGAGGTCTGGATGACGTTTTTTAATTTCGAAAATTTTTTTGCATTTTTTTTCGAATTTTCTAACTTGGGCCAGGTTCGAACGGATTGGAAGGAACTTATTTTTGTTCTCTATTTTTCGGCCTGTCCTGGCCCGTTTAGTCTGGAAATGAAGCCTGGATGATGTTTTTTAATTTGTAGAATTTTTTTGCATTTATTTTTTAATTTTATAACTCGAGTCTTGTTCGAACGGATAGGAAGGAAATTTTTTTTGTTCTCTATTTTTCAGCATGTCTTGACCTGTTTCGACTTGAAAAGAGGTCTGGATGACGTTTTTTAATTTCGAAAATTTTTTTGCATTTCTTTTCGAATTTTCTAACTTGGGCCAGGTTCGAACGGATTGGAAGGAACTTATTTTTGTTCTCTATTTTTCGGCCTGTCCTGGCCCGTTTAGTCTGGAAATGAAGCCTGGATGATGTTTTTTAATTTGTAGAATTTTTTTGCATTTATTTTTTAATTTTATAACTCGAGTCTGGTTCGAACGGATAGGAAGGAAATTTTTTTTGTTCTCAATTTTTCGGCCTGTCCTGACCCGTTTCATCTTGAAATGAAGCCCGGATGACGTTGTTTAATTTTTAGAATCTTTTTACATTTTTTTTTGAATTTTCTAACTCGGGTCTGGTTCGAACGGATAGGAAGGAAATTATTTTTGTTCTCTATTTTTTCAGTCTGTCCTAGCCCGTTTCGTCTTGAAATGAAGTCTGGATGATGTTTTTTAATTTTTAAAATTTTTTTGCATTTATTTTTGAATTTTCTAACTCGGGTCTGGTTCGAACGGATAGGAAGGAAATTATTTTTGTTTTATTTTTGTTCTCTATTTTTTTCGGCCTGTCCTGACCCGTTTCGTCTTGAAATGAAGCCCGGATGACGTTGTTTAATTTTTAGAATTTTTTTGCATTTTTTTTTAAATTTTCTAACTCGGGTCTGGTTCGAACGGATAGGAAGGAAATTATTTTTGTTCTCTATTTTTCGGCCTGTCCTGACCCGTTTCGTCTTGAAATGAAGCCCGGATGACGTTGTTTAATTTTTAAAATTTTTTTGCATTTCTTTTCAAATTTTCTAACTTGGGCCATGTTCGAACGTATAGGAAGGAAATTGTTTTTGTTCTCTATTTTTCGGCCTGTCCTGACCCGTTTCATCTTGAAATGAAGCCCGGATGAAGTTTGTTTAATTTTTAAGGAATTTTTTTGCATTTTATTTTTGAATTTTCTAACTCGGGTCGGGTTCGAACGGATAGGAAGGAAATTTTTTTTGTTCTCTATTTTTCGGCCTGTCCTTACCCGTTTCGTCTTGAAATGAAGCCCAGATGACGTTGTTTAATTTTTAAAATTTTTTTGCATTTATTTTTTAATTTTCTAACTCGGGTCGGGTTCGAACGGATAGGAAGGAAATTTTTTTTGTTCTCTATTTTTCAGCGTGTCCTGACCCGTTTCGTCTTGAAATGAAGCCCGGATGACTTTGTTTAATTTTTAGAATTTTTTTGCATTCATTTTTTAATTTTCTAACTCGGGTCGGGTTCGAACGGATAGGAAGGAACTTATTTTTGTTCTCTATTTTTCGGCCTGTCTTGGCCTATTTAGTCCGGAAATAAAGCTTGGATGATGTTTTATAATTTTTAGAATTTTTTTGCATTTATTTTTGAATTTTATAACTCGGGTCTGGTTCGAACGGATAGGAAGGAAATTTTTTTTCTTCTCTTTTTCGGCCTGTCCTGGCCCGTTTCGTCTGGACATGACGCCTGGATGATGTTTTTTAATTTTTAGAATTTTTTTGCATTTATTTTTAAACTCTCTAACTCGGGTCGGGTTCGAACGGATACGAGGGAAATTTTTTTTGTTCTCTATTTTTCGGCCTGTCCTGACCCGTTTAGTCATGAAATGAAGCCCGGATGATGTTTTTTATTTTTTAAAATTTTTTTGCATTTATTTTTGAATTTTCTAACTCGGGTCGGGTTCGAACGGATAGGAAGGAACTTATTTTTGTTCTCTATTTTTCGGCCTGTCTTGGCCTGTTTAGTCTGGAAATGAAGCTTGGATGGTGTTTTTTAATTTTTAGAATTTTTTTGCATTTATTTTTGAATTTTATAACTCGGGTCTGGTTCGAACGGATGGGAAGGAAATTTTTTTTCTTCTCTATTTTTCGGCCTGTCCTGGCCCGTTTCGTCTGGACATGACGCCTGGATGATGTTTTTTAATTTTTAGAATTTTTTTGCATTTATTTTTGAATTCTCTAACTCGGGTCGGGTTTGAATGGATAGGAAAGAAATTTTTTTTACACTCTATTTTTTGGCCGGTCTTCTCCCGTTTCGTCTCGAAATGAAACCTGACTGATGTTTTTTAATTTTTAAAATTTTTTTGCATTTATTTTTGAATTTTCTAACCTGGGTCGGGTTCGAACGGATAGGAAGGAAATTTTTTTTGTTCTCTATTTTTCGGCCTGTCCTCACTCGTTTCGTCTTGAAATGAAGCCCGGATGATGTTTTTTAATTTTTAAAATTTTTTTGCATTTATTTTTGAATTTTCTAACACGGGTCAGGTTCGAACGGATCGAAAGGAAATTTTTTTTTTTCTCTATTTTTCGGCCTGTCCTGACTCGTTTCGTCTTGAAATGAAGCCCGGATGATGTTTTTTAATTTTTAGAATTTTTTTGCATTTATTTTTGAATTTTCTAACTCGGGTCTTGTTCGAACGGATTGGAAGGAGATTATTTTTGTTCTCTATTTCTCGGCCTGTCTTCACCCGTTTCGTCTTGGAATGAAACCTGGACGATGTTTTTTAATTTTTAGAATTTTTTTGCATTTATTTTTGAATTTTCTAACTCGGGTCAGGTTCAAACGGATAGGAAAGAAATTTCTTTTGTTCTCTATTTGTTGGCCTGTCCTGACCCGTTTCGTCTTGAAATGAAGCCTGGATGATGTTTTTTAATTTTTAGAATTTTTTGGCATTTAGTTTTTTAATTTTCTAACTCGGGTAGGGTTCGAACGGACAGGAAGGAAATTTTTTTGTTCTCTATTTTTCGGCCTGTCATGACTTGTTTCGCCTTGAAATGAAGCCGGCATGATGTTTTTTCTTTTTTAGAATTTTTTTGCATTTATTTTTTAATTTTCTAACTCGGGTCGGGTTCGAACGGATAGAATTGAAATTTTCTTTGTTCTCTATTTTTCGGCATGTCTTGACCTGTTTCGACTTGAAATGAGGTCTGGATGACGTTTTTTAATTTCGAAAATTTTTTTGCATTTCTTTTCGAATTTTCTAACTTGGGCCAGGTTCGAACGGATTGGAAGGAACTTATTTTTGTTCTCTATTTTTCGGCCTGTCCTGGCCCGTTTAGTCTGGAAATGAAGCCTGGATGATGTTTTTTAATTTGTAGAATTTTTTTGCATTTTTTTTTAATTTTATAACTCGAGTCTGGTTCGAACGGATAGGAAGGAAATTTTTTTTGTTCTCTATTTTTCGGCCTGTCCTGACCCGTTTCATCTTGAAATGAAGCCCGGATGACGTTGTTTAATTTTTAGAATCTTTTTACATTTTTTTTTGAATTTTCTAACTCGGGTCTGGTTCGAACGGATAGGAAGGAAATTATTTTTGTTCTCTATTTTTTCAGTCTGTCCTGGCCCGTTTCGTCTTGAAATGAAGTCTGGATGATGTTTTTTAATTTTTAAAATTTTTTTGCATTTATTTTTGAATTTTCTAACTCGGGTCTGGTTCGAACGGATAGGAAGGAAATTATTTTTGTTCTCTATTTTTCGGCCTGTCCTGACCCGTTTCGTCTTGAAATGAAGCCCGGATGACGTTGTTTAATTTTTAGAATTTTTTTGCATTTTTTTTTAAATTTTCTAACTCGGGTCTGGTTCGAACGGATAGGAAGGAAATTATTTTTGTTCTCTATTTTTCGGCCTGTCCTGACCCGTTTCGTCTTGAAATGAAGCCCGGATGACGTTGTTTAATTTTTAAAATTTTTTTGCATTTCTTTTCAAATTTTCTAACTTGGGCCATGTTCGAACGTATAGGAAGGAAATTGTTTTTGTTCTCTATTTTTCGGCCTGTCCTGACCCGTTTCATCTTGAAATGAAGCCCGGATGACGTTGTTTAATTTTTAGAATTCTTTTGCATTTTTTTTTTAATTTTCTAACTCGGGTCTGGTTCGAACGGATAGGAAGGAAATTATTTTTGTTCTCTTTTTTTCGGTCTGTCCTGGCCCGTTTCGTCTTGAAATGAAGTCTGGATGAGGTTTTTTAATTTTTAAAATTTTTTTGCATTTATTTTTGAATTTTCTAACCTGGGTCGGGTTCGAACGGATAGGAAAGAAATTTTTTTTGTTCTCTATTTTTCGGCCTGTCGTCACTCGTTTCGTCTTGAAATGAAGCCCGGATGATGTTTTTTAATTTTTAAAATTTTTTTGCATTTATTTTTGAATTTTCTAACACGGGTCAGGTTCGAACGGATCGAAAGGAAATTTTATTTTTCTCTATTTTTCGGCCTGTCCTGACTCGTTTCGTCTTGAAATGAAGCCCGGATGATGTTTTTTAATTTTTAGAATTTTTTTGCATTTATTTTTGAATTTTCTAACTCGGGTCTTGTTCGAACGGATTGGAAGGAGATTATTTTTGTTCTTTATTTCTCGGCCTGTCTTCACCCGTTTCGTCTTGGATTGAAACCTGGACGATGTTTTTTAATTTTTAGAATTTTTTTGCATTTATTTTTGAATTTTCTAACTCGGGTCAGGTTCAAACGGATAGGAAAGAAATTTCTTTTGTTCTCTATTTGTTGGCCTGTCCTGACCCGTTTCGTCTTGAAATGAAGGCTGGATGATGTTTTTTAATTTTTAGAATTTTTTGGCATTTAGTTTTTTAATTTTCTAACTCGGGTAGGGTTTGAACGGACAGGAAGGAAATTTTTTTGTTCTCTATTTTTCGGCCTGTCATGACTTGTTTCGCCTTGAAATGAAGCCGGCATGATGTTTTTTCTTGTTTAGAATTTTTTTGCATTTATTTTTTAATTTTCTAACTCGGGTCGGGTTCGAACTGATAGAATTGAAATTTTCTTTGTTCTCTATTTTTCGGCTTGTCTTGACCTGTTTCGACTTGAAATGAGGTCTGGATGACGTTTTTTAATTTCGAAAATTTTTTTGCATTTCTTTTCGAATTTTCTAACTTGGGCCAGGTTCGAACGGATTGGAAGGAACTTATTTTTGTTCTCTATTTTTCGGCCTGTCCTGGCCCGTTTAGTCTGGAAATGAAGCCTGGATGATGTTTTTTAATTTGTAGAATTTTTTTGCATTTATTTTTTAATTTTATAACTCGAGTCTGGTTCGAACGGATAGGAAGTAAATTTTTTTTGTTCTCTATTTTTCAGCATGTCTTGACCTGTTTCGACTTGAAATGAGGTCTGGATGACGTTTTTTAATTTCGAAAATTTTTTTGCATTTCTTTTCGAATTTTCTAACTTGGGCCAGGTTCGAACGGATTGGAAGGAACTTATTTTTGTTCTCTATTTTTCGGCCTGTCCTGGCCCGTTTGGTCTGGAAATGAAGCCTGGATGATGTTTTTTAATTTGTAGAATTTTTTTGCATTTATTTTTTAATTTTATAACTCGAGTCTGGTTCGAACGGATAGGAAGGAAATTTTTTTTGTTCTCTATTTTTCGGCCTGTCCTGACCCGTTTCATCTTGAAATGAAGCCCGGATGACGTTGTTTAATTTTTGGAATCTTTTTACATTTTTTTGTTGAATTTTCTAACTCGGGTCTGGTTCGAACGGATAGGAAGGAAATTATTTTTGTTCTCTATTTTTTCAGTCTGTCCTGGCCCGTTTCGTCTTGAAATGAAGTCTGGATGATGTTTTTTAATTTTTAAAATTTTTTTGCATTTATTTTTGAATTTTCTAACTCGGGTCTGGTTCGAACGGAAAGGAAGGAAATTATTTTTGTTCTCTATTTTTCGGCCTGTCCTGACCCGTTTCGTCTTGAAATGAAGCCCGGATAACGTTGTTTAATTTTTTGAATTTTTTTGCATTTTTTTTTAAATTTTCTAACTCGGGTCTGGTTCGAACGGATAGGAAGGAAATTTTTTTTGTTCTCTATTTTTCGGCCTTTCCTGACCCGTTTCATCTTTAAATGAAGCCCGGATGACGTTGTTTAATTTTTAGAATCTTTTTACATTTTTTTTTTGAATTTTCTAACTCGGGTCTGGTTCGAACGGATAGGAAGGAAATTATTTTTGTTCTCTATTTTTTTTCAGTCTGTCCTGGCCCGTTTCGTCTTGAAATGAAGTCTGGATGATGTTTTTTAATTTTTAAAATTTTTTTGCATTTTTTTTTGAATTTTCTAACTCGGGTCTGGTTCGAACGGATAGGAAGGAAATTATTTTTGTTCTCTATTTTTCGGCCTGTCCTGACCCGTTTCGTCTTGAAATGAAGCCCGGATGACGTTGTTTAATTTTTAAAATTTTTTTGCAATTTCTTTTCAAATTTTCTAACTTGGGCCATGTTCGAACGTATAGGAAGGAAATTGTTTTTGTTCTCTATTTTTCGGCCTGTCCTGACCCGTTTCATCTTGAAATGAAGCCCGGATGACGTTGTTTAATTTTTAGAATTCTTTTGCATTTTTTTTTTAATTTTCTAACTCGGGTCTGGTTCGAACGGATAGGAAGGAAATTATTTTTGTTCTCTTTTTTTCGGTCTGTCCTGGCCCGTTTCGTCTTGAAATGAAGTCTGGATGAGGTTTTTTAATTTTTAAAATTTTTTTGCATTTATTTTTGAATTTTCTAACCTGGGTCGGGTTCGAACGGATAGGAAAGAAATTTTTTTTGTTCTCTATTTTTCGGCCTGTTTTTTGTTCTCTATTTTTCGGCCTGTCTGTCACTCGTTTCGTCTTGAAATGAAGCCCGGATGATGTTTTTTAATTTTTAAAATTTTTTTGCATTTATTTTTGAATTTTCTAACACGGGTCAGGTTCGAACGGATCGAAAGGAAATTTTATTTTTCTCTATTTTTCGGCCTGTCCTGACTCGTTTCGTCTTGAAATGAAGCCCGGATGATGTTTTTTAATTTTTAGAATTTTTTTGCATTTATTTTTGAATTTTCTAACTCGGGTCTTGTTCGAACGGATTGGAAGGAGATTATTTTTGTTCTCTATTTCTCGGCCTGTCTTCACCCGTTTCGTCTTGGATTGAAACCTGGACGATGTTTTTTAATTTTTAGAATTTTTTTGCATTTATTTTTGAATTTTCTAACTCGGGTCAGGTTCAAACGGATAGGAAAGAAATTTCTTTTGTTCTCTATTTGTTGGCCTGTCCTGACCCGTTTCGTCTTGAAATGAAGCCTGGATGATGTTTTTTAATTTTTAGAATTTTTTGGCATTTAGTTTTTTAATTTTCTAACTCGGGTAGGGTTCGAACGGACAGGAAGGAAATTTTTTTGTTCTCTATTTTTCGGCCTGTCATGACTTGTTTCGCCTTGAAATGAAGCCGGCATGATGTTTTTTCTTGTTTAGAATTTTTTTGCATTTATTTTTTAATTTTCTAACTCGGGTCGGGTTCGAACTGATAGAATTGAAATTTTCTTTGTTCTCTATTTTTCGGCTTGTCTTGACCTGTTTCGACTTGAAATGAGGTCTGGATGACGTTTTTTAATTTCGAAAATTTTTTTGCATTCTTTTCGAATTTTCTAACTTGGGCCAGGTTCGAACGGATTGGAAGGAACTTATTTTTGTTCTCTATTTTTCGGCCTGTCCTGGCCCGTTTAGTCTGGAAATGAAGCCTGGATGATGTTTTTTAATTTGTAGAATTTTTTTGCATTTATTTTTTAATTTTATAACTCGAGTCTGGTTCGAACGGATAGGAAGGAAATTTTTTTTGTTCTCTATTTTTCGGCATGTCTTGACCTGTTTCGACTTGAAATGAGGTCTGGATGACGTTTTTTAATTTCGAAACTTTTTTTGCATTTCTTTTCGAATTTTCTAACTTGGGCCAGGTTCGAACGGATTGGAAGGAACTTATTTTTGTTCTCTATTTTTCGGCCTGTCCTGGCCCGTTTGGTCTGGAAATGAAGCCTGGATGATGTTTTTTAATTTGTAGAATTTTTTTGCATTTATTTTTTAATTTTATAACTCGAGTCTGGTTCGAACGGATAGGAAGGAAATTTTTTTTGTTCTCTATTTTTCGGCCTGTCCTGACCCGTTTCATCTTGAAATGAAGCCCGGATGACGTTGTTTAATTTTTAGAATCTTTTTACATTTTTTTTTGAATTTTCTAACTCGGGTCTGGTTCGAACGGATAGGAAGGAAATTATTTTTGTTCTCTATTTTTTCAGTCTGTCCTGGCCCGTTTCGTCTTGAAATGAAGTCTGGATGATGTTTTTTAATTTTTAAAATTTTTTTGCATTTATTTTTGAATTTTCTAACTCGGGTCTGGTTCGAAACGGATAGGAAGGAAATTATTTTTGTTCTCTATTTTTCGGCCTGTCCTGACCCGTTTCGTCTTGAAATGAAGCCCGGATGACGTTGTTTAATTTTTAGAATTTTTTTGCATTTTTTTTTAAATTTTCTAACTCGGGTCTGGTTCGAACGGATAGGAAGGAAATTATTTTTGTTCTCTATTTTTCGGCCTGTCCTGACCCGTTTCGTCTTGAAATGAAGCCCGGATGACGTTGTTTAATTTTTAAAATTTTTTTGCATTTCTTTTCAAATTTTCTAACTTGGGCCATGTTCGAACGTATAGGAAGGAAATTGTTTTTGTTCTCTATTTTTCGGCCTGTCCTGACCCGTTTCATCTTGAAATGAAGCCCGGATGACGTTGTTTAATTTTTAGAATTCTTTTGCATTTTTTTTTTAATTTTCTAACTCGGGTCTGGTTCGAACGGATAGGAAGGAAATTATTTTTGTTCTCTTTTTTTCGGTCTGTCCTGGCCCGTTTCGTCTTGAAATGAAGTCAGGATGAGGTTTTTTAATTTTTAAAATTTTTTTGCATTTATTTTTGAATTTTCTAACCTGGGTCGGGTTCGAATGGATAGGAAAGAAATTTTTTTTGTTCTCTATTTTTCGGCCTGTCCAGGCCCGTTTAGTCTGGAAATGAAGCCTGGATGATGTTTTTTAATTTGTAGAATTTTTTTGCATTTATTTTTTAATTTTATAACTCGAGTCGGGTTCGAACTGATAGAATTGAAATTTTCTTTGTTCTCTATTTTTCGGCATGTCTTGACCTGTTTCGACTTGAAATGAGGTCTGGATGACGTTTTTTAATTTCGAAAATTTTTTTGCATTTCTTTTCGAATTTTCTAACTTGGGCCAGGTTCGAACGGATTGGAAGGAACTTATTTTTGTTCTCTATTTTTCGGCCTGTCCTGGCCCGTTTAGTCTGGAAATGAAGCCTGGATGATGTTTTTTAATTTGTAGAATTTTTTTGCATTTATTTTTTAATTTTATAACTCGAGTCTAGTTCGAACGGATAGGAAGGAAATTTTTTTTGTTCTCTATTTTTCGGCATGACTTGACCTGTTTCGACTTGAAATGAGGTCTGGATGACGTTTTTTAATTTCGAAAATTTTTTTGCATTTCTTTTCGAATTTTCTAACTTGGGCCAGGTTCGAACGGATTGGAAGGAACTTATTTTTGTTCTCTATTTTTTGGCCTGTCCTGGCCCGTTTAGTCTGGAAATGAAGCCTGGATGATGTTTTTTAATTTTTAGAATTTTTTGGCATTTAGTTTTTTAATTTTCTAACTCGGGTAGGGTTCGAACGGACAGGAGGGAAATTTTTTTGTTCTCTATTTTTCGGCCTGTCATGACTTGTTTCGCCTTGAAATGAAGCCGGCATGATGTTTTTTCTTGTTTAGAATTTTTTTGCATTTATTTTTTAATTTTCTAACTCGGGTCGGGTTCGAACTGATAGAATTGAAATTTTCTTTGTTCTCTATTTTTCGGCATGTCTTGACCTGTTTCGACTTGAAATGAGGTCTGGATGACGTTTTTTAATTTCGAAAATTTTTTTGCATTTCTTTTCGAATTTTCTAACTTGGGCCAGGTTCGAACGGATTGGAAGGAACTTATTTTTGTTCTCTATTTTTCGGCCTGTCCTGGCCCGTTTAGTCTGGAAATGAAGCCTGGATGATGTTTTTTAATTTGTAGAATTTTTTTGCATTTATTTTTTAATTTTATAACTCGAGTCTGGTTCGAACGGATAGGAAGGAAATTTTTTTTGTTCTCTATTTTTCGGCATGTCCCTGCCCGTTTCATCTTGAAATGAAAGCCGGATGACGTTGTTTAATTTTTAGAATCTTTTTTACATTTTTTTTTTTGAATTTTCTAACTCGGGTCTGGTTCGAACGGATAGGAAGGAAATTATTTTTGTTCTCTATTTTTCGGCCTGTCCTGACCCGTTTCTTCTTGAAATGAAGCCCGGATGACGTTGTTTAATTTTTAGAATTTTTTTGCATTTTTTTTTAAATTTTCTAACTCGGGTCTGGTTCGAACGGATAGGAAGGAAATTATTTTTGTTCTCTATTTTTCGGCCTGTCCTGACCCGTTTCGTCTTGAAATGAAGCCCGGATGGCGTTGTTTAATTTTTAAAATTTTTTTGCATTTCTTTTCAAATTTTCTAACTTGGGCCATGTTCGAACGTATAGGAAGGAAATTGTTTTTGTTATCTATTTTTCGGCCTGTCCTGACCCGTTTCATCTTGAAATGAAGCCCGGATGAAGTTGTTTAATTTTTAGAATTTTTTTGCATTTTTTTTTGAATTTTCTAACTCGGGTCTGGTTCGAACGGATAGGAAGGAAATTATTTTTATTCTCTTTTTTTCGGTCTGTCCTGGCCCGTTTCGTCTTGAAATGAAGTCTGGATGAGGTTTTTTAATTTTTAAAATTTTTTTGCATTTATTTTTGAATTTTCTAACTCGGGTCGGGTTCGAACGGATAGGAAGGAAATTTTTTTTGTTCTCTATTTTTCGGCCTGTCCTTACCCGTTTCGTCTTGAAATGAAGCCCAGATGACGTTGTTTAATTTTTAAAATTTTTTTGCATTTATTTTTTAATTTTCTAACTCGGGTCGGGTTCGAACGGATAGGAAGGAAATTTTTTTCGTTCTCTATTTTTCAGCCTGTCTTGACCCGTTTCGTCTTGAAATGAACCCCGGATGACTTTGTTTATATTTAAGAATTTTTTTGCATTCATTTTTGAATTTTCTAACTCGGGTCGGGCTCGAACGGATACGAGGGAAATTCTTTTTGTTCTTTATTTTTCAGCCTATCCTGACCCGTTTCGTCTTGAAATGAAGCGCGGATGACGTTGTTTAGTTTTTAGAATTTTTTTGCATTTATTTTTGAATTTTCTAACTCGTGTCTGGTTCGAACGGATAGGAAGGAAATTATTTTTGTTCTTTTTTTTTTCGGCCTGTCCTGGCCCGTTTCGTCTTGAAATGAAGTCTGGATGATGTTTTTTAATTTGTAAATTTTTTTTGCATTTAATTTTAAATTCTCTAACTCGGGTCGGGTTCGAACAGATACGAAGGAAATTTTTTTGTTCTCTATTTTTCGGCCTGTCCTGACCCGTTTCGTCTTGAAATGGAGCCCGGATGATGTTTTTTAATTTTTAAAATTTTTTTGCATTTATTTTTGAATTTTCTAACTCGGGTCGGGTTCGAACGGATAGGAAGGAACTTATATTTGTTCTCTATTTTTCGGCCTGTCTTGGCCTGTTTAGTCTGGAAATGAAGCTTGGATGATGTTTTTTAATTTTTAGATTTTTTTGCATTTATTTTTGAATTCTCTAACTCGGGTCGGGTTTGAATGGATAGGAAAGAAATTTTTTTTATACTCTACTTTTGGCCGGTCTTCTCCCATTTCGTCTCGAAATGAAACCTGAATGATGTTTTTTAATTTTTAAAATTTTTTTGCATTTATTTTTGAATTTTCTAACCTGGGTCGGGTTCGAACGGATAGGAAGGAAATTTTTTTTGTTCTCTATTTTTCGGCCTGTCCTCACCCGTTTCATCTTGAAATGAAGCCCGGATGATGTTTTTTAATTTTTTAAATTTTTTTGCATTTATTTTTGAATTTTCTTACACGGGTCAGGTTCGAACAGATCAAAAGGAAATTTTTTTTCCCTCTATTTTTCGGCCTGTCCTGACTCGTTTCGTCTTGAAATGAAGCCCGGATGATGTTTTTTAATTTTTAGAATTTTTTTGCATTTATTTTTGAATTTTCTAACTCGGGTCTTGTTCGAACGGATTGGAAGGAGATTATTTTTGTTCTCTATTTCTCGGCCTGTCTTCACCCGTTTCGTCTTGGAATGAAACCTGGACGATGTTTTTTAATTTTTAGAATTTTTTTGCATTTATTTTTGAATTTTCTAACTCGTGTCAGGTTCAAACGGATAGGACAGAAATTTCTTTTGTTCTCTATTTGTCGGCCTGTCCTGACCCGTTTCGTCTTGAAATGAAGCCTGGATGATGTTTTTTAATTTTTAGAATTTTTTGGCATTTAGTTTTTTAATTTTCTAACTCGGGTAGGGTTCGAACGGACAGGAAGGAAATTTTTTTGTTCTCTATTTTTCGGCCTGCCCTTACTTGTTTCGCCTTGAAATGAAGCCCGGATGATGTTTTTTAATTTTTAAAATTTTTTTGCATTTATTTTTGAATTTTCTAACTCGGGTCGGGTTCGAACGGTTTGGAAGGAAATTATTTTTGTTCTCTATTTTTTGGCCTGTCTTCACCCGTTTCATCTTGAAATGAAACCTGGATGATGTTTTTTAATTTTTAGAATTTCTTTGCATTTAGTTTTGAATTTTCTAACACGGGTCTGGTTCAAACGGATAGGAAAGAAATTTCTTTTGTTCTCTATTTGTCGGCCTGTCCTGACCCGTTTCGTCTTGAAATGAAGCCTAGATGATGTTTTTTAATTTTTATAATTTTATGGCATTTATTTTTTAATTTTCTAACTCGGGTTGGGTTCGAACGGATAGGAAGGAAATTTTTTAGTTCTCTATTTTCCGGCCAGTCCTGAATTGTTTCGCCTTGAAATGAAGCCGGCGTGATGTGTTTTCTTTTTTAGAATTTTTTTGCATTTATTTTTTAATTTTCTAACTCGGGTCGGGTTCGAACGGATAGAATTGAAATTTTCTTTGTTCTCTATTTTTCGGCCTGTCTTGACCTGTTTTGTCTTGAAATGAGGTCTGGATGACGTTTTTTTAATTTTTAAAATTTTTTTGCATTTCTTTTCGAATTTTCTAACTTGGGCCAGGTTCGAACGGATAGGAAGGAACTTATTTTTGTTCTCTATTTTTCGGCCCGTCCTGGCCCATTTAGTCTGGAAATGAAGCCTGGATGATGTTTTTTAATTCTTAGAATTTTTTTGCATTTATTTTTGAATTTTCTAACTCGGGTCTGGTTCGAACAGATAGGAAGGAAATTATTTTTGTTCTCTATTTTTCGGCCCGTCCTGGCCCATTTAGTCTGGAAATGAAGCCTGGATGATGTTTTTTAATTTTTAGAATTTTTTTGCATTTATTTTTTAATTCTCTTACTCATGTCGAGTTCGAATGAATAGGAAAGATATTTTTTTATACTCTATTTTTAGGCCTGTCTTCTCCCGTTTCGTCTGGAAATGAAACCTGAATGATGGTTTTCAATTTTTAGAATTTTTTTGCACTTATTTTTGAATTTTCTAACTCGGGACGGGTTCGAACGGATAGGAAGGAAATAATTTTTGATCTCTTTTTTTCGGCCAGTCCTGGCCCGTTTCGTCTTGAAATGAAGCCTGGATGACGTTTTTTAATTTTTAAAATTTCTTTGCATTTATTTTCGAATTCTCTAACTCGGGTCGGGTTTGAACGGATAGGATGGAAATTTTTTTTGTTCTCTATTTTTTGGCCTGTCCTAACCCGTTTCGTCTTGAAATGAAGCCCGGATGATTTTTTTAATTTTTAGAATTTTTTTGCATTTATTTTTTAATTTTCTAACTCGCGTAGGGTTCGAACGGATGGGAAGGAAATTTTTTTGTTCTCTATTTTTCTTCCTATCCTGACCTGTTTCACCTTGAAATGAAGCCTGCATGATGTTTTTTCTTTCTTAGAATTTTTTTGCATTTATTTTTGAATTTTCTAACTCGGGTCGGGTTCGAACAGATAGAATTGAAATTTTCTTTGTTCTCTATTTTTCGGCCTGTCTTGACCTATTTCGTCTTGAAATGAAGCCTGGATGACTCTTTTTAATTTTTAAAATTTTTTTGCATTTCTTTTCGAATTTTCTAACTTGGGCCAGGTTCGAACGGATAGGAAGGAAATTACTTTTGTACTCTTTTTTTCGGCCTGTCCTGGCCCGTTTCGTCTTGAAATGAAGTCTAGATGAGGTTTTTTAATTTTTAAAATTTTTTTGCATTTATTTTTGAATTTTCTAACTCGGGTCGGGTTCGAACGAATAGGAAGGAAATTTTTTTTGTTCTCTATTTTTCGGCCTGTCCTTACCCGTTTCGTCTTGAAATGAAGCCCAGATGACGTTGTTTAATTTTTAAAATTTTTTTGCATTTATTTTTTAATTTTCTTAACTCGGGTCGGCGTTCGACGGATAGGAGGAAATTTTTTTGTTCTCTATTTCAACGTGTCCATGACCCGTTTCGTCTTGAAATTGAAAGCCGGATGATTTGTTTAATTTTAGAATTTTTTGCATTCATTTTAATTTTTCTAACTCGGGTCGGGTTCGAACGGATACGGAAGGAAACTTATTTTCTCTTATTTTTCGCCTGTCTTGGCCTATTTAGTCGGACAAAATAAAGCTTGGATGATGTTTTATAATTTACTTAGAATTTTTTGCATTTATTTTTGAATTTTATAACTCGGTCTGGTCTCAACGGATAGGAAGGAATTTTTTTCTTCTTATTTTTCGGCCTGTCCTGGCCCGTTTCGTCTGACATGACGCCTGGATGATGTTTTTTAATTTTTAGAATATTTTTTGCATTTATTTTTAAACTCTCAACTCGGGTCGGGTTCGAACGGATACGGGGAAATTTTTTGTTCTCTATTTTTCGGCCCGTCCTTGACCGTTTAGTCATGAAATGAAGCGCCGGATGATGTTTTTTATTTTTTTAAAATTTTTTTGCATTTATTTTGAATTTGTCTAACTCGGCTCGGGTTCGAAACGGATAAGAAGGACATTTTTGTCTCTATTCGGCCTGTCTTGGCCTGTTTAGTCTGGAAATGAAGCTTGGATGGTGTTTTTTAATTTTTAGAATTTTTTTGCATTTATTTTTGAATTTTATAACTCGGGTCTGGTTCGAACGGATGAGAAGGAAATTTTTTTTCCTCTCTATTTTTCGCCCTGTCCTGGCCCGTTTCGTCTGGACATGACGCCTGGATGATGTTTTTTAATTTTTAGAATTTTTTTGCGTTTATTTTTGAATTCTCTAACTCGGGTCGGGTTTGAATGGATAGGAAAGAAATTTTTTTTACACTCTATTTTTTGGCCGGTCTTCTCCCGTTTCGTCTCGAAATGAAACCTGAATGATGTTTTTTAATTTTTAAAATTTTTTTGCATTTATTTTTGAATTTTCTAACCTGGGTCGGGTTCGAACGGATAGGAAGGAAATTTTTTTTGTTCTCTATTTTTCGGCCTGTCCTCACTCGTTTCGTCTTGAAATGAAGCCCGGATGATGTTTTTTAATTTTTAAAATTTTTTTGCATTTATTTTTGAATTTTCTAACACGGGTCAGGTTCGAACGGATCGAAAGGAAATTTTTTTTTTCTCTATTTTTCGGCCTGTCCTGACTCGTTTCGTCTTGAAATGAAGCCCGGATGACTTTGTTTAATTTTTAGAATTTTTTTGCATTCATTTTTTAATTTTCTAACTCGGGTCGGGTTCGAACGGATAGGAAGGAACTTATTTTTGTTCTCTCTTTTTCGGCCTGTCATGACTTGTTTCGCCTTGAAATGAAGCCGGCATGATGTTTTTTCTTTTTTAGAATTTTTTTGCATTTATTTTTGAATTTTCTACCACGGGTCAGGTTCGAACGGATCGAAAGGAAATTTTTTTTTTCTCTATTTTTCGGCCTGTCCTGACTCGTTTCGTCTTGAAATGAAGCCCGGATGATGTTTTTTAATTTTTAGAATTTTTTTGCATTTATTTTTGAATTTTATAACTCGGGTCTGGTTCGAACGGATAGGAAGGAAATTTTTTTTCTTCTCTATTTTTCGGCCTGTCCTGGCCCGTTTCGTCTGGACATGACGCCTGGATGATGTTTTTTAATTTTTAGAATTTTTTTGCATTTATTTTTAAACTCTCTAACTCGGGTCGGGTTCGAACGGATACGAGGGAAATTTTTTTTGTTCTCTATTTTTCGGCCTGTCCTGACCCGTTTAGTCATGAAATGAAGCCCGGATGATGTTTTTTATTTTTTAAAATTTTTTTGCATTTATTTTTGAATTTTCTAACTCGGGTCGGGTTCGAACGGATAGGAAGGAACTTATTTTTGTTCTCTATTTTTCGGCCTGTCTTGGCCTGTTTAGTTTGGAAATGAAGCTAGGATGGTGTTTTTTAATTTTTAGAATTTTTTTGCATTTATTTTTGAATTTTATAACTCGGGTCTGGTTCAAACGGATGGGAAGGAAATTTTTTTTCTTCTCTATTTTTCGGCCTGTCCTGGCCCGTTTCGTCAGGACATGACGCCTGGATGATGTTTTTTAATTTTTAGAATTTTTTTGCATTTATTTTTGAATTCTCTAACTCGGGTCGGGTTTGAATGGATAGGAAAGAAATTTTTTTTACACTCTATTTTTTGGCCGGTCTTCTCCCGTTTCCTCTCGAAATGAAACCTGAATGATGTTTTTTAATTTTTAAAATTTTTTTGCATTTATTTTTGAATTTTCTAACCTGGTACAGGTTCGAACGGATAGGAAGGAAATTTTTTTTGTTCTCTATTTTTCGGCCTGTCCTCACTCGTTTCGTCTTGAAATGAAGCCCGGATGATGTTTTTTAATTTTTAAAATTTTTTTGCATTTATTTTTGAATTTTCTAACACGGGTCAGGTTCGAACGGATCGAAAGGAAATTTTTTTTTTTCTCGATTTTTCGGCCTGCCCTGACTCGTTTCGTCTTGAAATGAAGCCCGGATGATGTTTTTTAATTTTTAGAATTTTTTTGCATTTATTTTTGAATTTTCTAACTCGGGTCTTGTTCGAACGGATTGGAAGGAGATTATTTTTGTTCTCTATTTCTCGGCCTGTCTTCACCCGTTTCGTCTTGGAATGAAACCTGGACGATGTTTTTTAATTTTTAGAATTTTTTTGCATTTATTTTTGAATTTTCTAACTCGGGTCAGGTTCAAACGGATAGGAAAGAAATTTCTTTTGTTCTCTATTTGTTGGCCTGTCCTGACCCGTTTCGTCTTGAAATGAAGCCTGGATGATGTTTTTTAATTTTTAGAATTTTTTGGCATTTAGTTTTTTAATTTTCTAACTCGGGTAGGGTTCGAACGGACAGGAATGAAATTTTTTTGTTCTCTATTTTTCGGCCTGTCATGACTTGTTTCGCCTTGAAATGAAGCCGGCATGATGTTTTTTCTTTTTTAGAATTTTTTTGCATTTATTTTTTAATTTTCTAACTCGGGTCGGGTTCGAACGGATAGAATTGAAATTTTCTTTGTTCTCTATTTTTCGGCATGTCTTGACCTGTTTCGACTTGAAATGAGGTCTGGATGACGTTTTTAATTTCGAAATTTTTTTTGCATTTCTTTTCGAATTTTCTAACTTGGGCCAGGTTCGAACGGATTGGAAGGAACTTAATTTTGTTCTCTATTTTTCGGCCTGTCCTGGCCCGTTTAGTCTGGAAATGAAGCCTGGATGATGTTTTTTAATTTGTAGAATTTTTTTGCATTTATTTTTGAATTTTATAACTCGAGTCTGGTTCGAACGGATAGGAAGGAAATTTTTTTTATTCTCTATTTTTCGGCCTGTCCTAACCCGTTTCATCTTGAAATGAAGCCCGGATGACGTTGTTTAATTTTTAGAATCTTTTTACATTTTTTTTTGAATTTTCTAACTCGGGTCTGGTTCGAACGGATAGGAAGGAAATTATTTTTGTTCTCTATTTTTTCAGTCTGTCCTGGCCCGTTTCGTCTTGAAATGAAGTCTGGATGATGTTTTTTAATTTTTAAAATTTTTTTGCATTTATTTTTGAATTTTCTAACTCGGGTCTGGTTCGAATGGATAGGAAGGAAATTATTTTTGTTCTCTATTTTTCGGCCTGTCCTGACCCGTTTCGTGTTGAAATGAAGCCCGGATGACGTTGTTTAATTTTTAGAATTTTTTTGCATTTTTTTTAAAATTTTCTAACTCGGGTCTGGTTCGAACGGATAGGAAGAAATTATTTTTGTTCTCTATTTTTCGGCCTGTCCTGACCCGTTTCGTCTTGAAATGAAGCCCGGATGACGTTGTTTAATTTTTAAAATTTTTTTGCACTTCTTTTCAAATTTTCTAACTTGGGCCATGTTCGAACGTATAGGAAGGAAACTGTTTTTGTTCTCTATTTTTCGGCCTGTCCTGACCCGTTTCATTTTGAAATGAAGCCCGGATGACGTTGTTTAATTTTTAGAATTTTTTTGCATTTTTTTTTGAATTTTCTAACTCGGGTCTGGTTCGAACGGATAGGAAGGAAATTATTTTTGTTCTCTTTTTTTCGGTCTGTCCTGGCCCGTTTCGTCTTGAAATGAAGTCTGGATGAGGTTTTTTAATTTTTAAAATTTTTTTGCATTTATTTTTGAATTTTCTAACTCGGGTCGGGTTCGAACGGATAGGAAGGAAATTTTTTTTGTTCTCTATTTTTCGGCCTGTCCTTACCCGTTTCGTCTTGAAATGAAGCCCAGATGACGTTGTTTAATTTTTAAAATTTTTTTGCATTTATTTTTTAATTTTCTAACTCGGGTCGGGTTCGAACGGATAGGAAGGAAATTTTTTTTGTTCTCTATTTTTCAGCGTGTCCTGACCCGTTTCGTCTTGAAATGAAGCCCGGATGACTTTGTTTAATTTTTAGAATTTTTTTGCATTTATTTTTTAATTTTCTAACTCGGGTCGGGTTCGAACGTATAGGAAGGAACTTATTTTTGTTCTCTATTTTTCGGCCTGTCTTGGCCTGTTTAGTCTGGAAATGAAGCTTGGATGGTGTTTTTCAATTTTTAGAATTTTTTTGCATTTATTTTTGAATTTTATAACTCGGGTCTGGTTCGAACGGATTGGAAGGAAATTTTTTTTCTTCTCTATTTTTCGGCCTGTCCTGGCCCGTTTCGTCTGGACATGACGCCTGGATGATGTCTTTTAATTTTTAGAATTTTTTTGCATTTATTTTTGAATTCTCTAACTCGGGTAGGGTTTGAATGGATAGGAAAGAAATTTTTTTTACACTCTATTTTTTGGCCGGTCTTCTCCCGTTTCGTCTCGAAATGAAACCTGAATGATGTTTTTTAATTTTTAAAATTTTTTTGCATTTATTTTTGAATTTTCTAACCTGGGTCGGGTTCGAACGGATAGGAAGGAAATTTTTTTTGTTCTCTATTTTTCGGCCTGTCCTCACTCGTTTCGTCTTGAAATGAAGCCCGGATGATGTTTTTTAATTTTTAAAATTTTTTTGCATTTATTTTTGAATTTTCTAACACGGGTCAGGTTCGAACGGATCGAAAGGAAATTTTTTTTTTCTCTATTTTTCGGCCTGTCCTGACTCGTTTCGTCTTGAAATGAAGCCCGGATGATGTTTTTTAATTTTTAGAATTTTTTTGCATTTATTTTTGAATTTTCTAACTCGGGTCTTGTTCGAACGGATTGGAAGGAGATTATTTTTGTTCTCTATTTCTCGGCCTGTCTTCACCCGTTTCGTCTTGGAATGAAACCTGGACGATGTTTTTTAATTTTTAGAATTTTTTTGCATTTATTTTTGAATTTTCTAACTCGGGTCAGGTTCAAACGGATAGGAAAGAAATTTCTTTTGTTCTCTATTTGTTGGCCTGTCCTGACCCGTTTCGTCTTGAAATGAAGCCTGGATGATGTTTTTAATTTTTAGAATTTTTTTGCATTTTTTTTTAAATTTTCTAACTCGGGTCTGGTTCGAACGGATAGGAAGGAAATTATTTTTGTTCTCTATTTTCGGCCTGTCCTGACCCGTTTCGTCTTCAAAATGAAGCCCGGATGACGTTGTTTAATTTTTAAATTTTTTTGCATTTCTTTTTCAAATTTTTAACTTGGGCCCATGTTCGAACGTATGGAAGAAACTTCGGCCTGTCCTGACCCCGTTTTCATCTTGAAATGAAGCCTGGATGATGTTTTTTAATTTTTAAAATTATTTTGCATTTTTTTTAAATTTTCTAACTCGGGTCGGGCTCGAACGGATAGGAAGGAAATTATTTTTGTTCTAAATTTTTCGGCCTGACCTGACCCGTTTCGTCTTGAAATGAAGCCTGGATGATGTTTTTTAATTTTCAAAATTTTTTTGCATTTATTTTCGAATTTTCTAACTCGGGCCGAGTTCGAACGGGTCGGAAGGAAACTAGTTTTGTTCTCTATTTTTCGGCCTCTCCTGCCGTTTTCATTTGAAAGAAGCCGGATGACGTTGTTTAATTTTTAGAATTTTTTGCATTTTTTTCGAATTTCTAACTCGGGTCTGGTCTCGAACGGATGGAAGGAAATTATTTTTGTTTCTCTTTTTTTCGTGGTCTGTTCCTGCCCGTTTCGTCTTTGAAATGAGTCTGCGATGAGGTTTTTTAAAAAAAAAAAAATTTTTTAAAATTTTTTTGCATTTATTTTTGAATTTTCTAACTCGGGTTGGTGTTCGAACGGATAGGAAGGAAATTTTTTTTGTTCTCTATTTTTCGGCCTGTCCTTACCCGTTTCGTCTTGAAATGAAGCCCAGATGACGTTGTTTAATTTTTAAAATTTTTTTGCATTTATTTTTTAATTTTCTAACTCGGGTCGGGTTCGAACGGATAGGAAGGAAATTTTTTTTGTTCTCTATTTTTCAGCGTGTCCTGACCCGTTTCGTCTTGAAATGAAGCCCGGATGACTTTGTTTAATTTTTAGAATTTTTTTGCATTTATTTTTTAATTTTCTAACTCGGGTCGGGTTCGAACGGATAGGAAGGAACTTATTTTTGTTCTCTATTTTTCGGCCTGTCTTGGCCTGTTCAGTCTGGAAATGAAGCTTGGATGGTGTTTTTTAATTTTTAGAATTTTTTTGCATTTATTTTTGAATTTTATAACTCGGGTCTGGTTCGAACGGATGGGAAGGAAATTTTTTTTCTACTCTATTTTTCGGCCTGTCCTGGCCCGTTTCGTCTGGACATGACGCCTGGATGATGTTTTTTAATTTTTAGAATTTTTTTGCATTTATTTTTGAATTCTCTAACTCGGGTAGGGTTTGAATGGATAGGAAAGAAATTTTTTTTACACTCTATTTTTTGGCCGGTCTTCTCCCGTTTCGTCTCGAAATGAAACCTGACTGATGTTTTTTAATTTTTAAAATTTTTTTGCATTTATTTTTGAATTTTCTAACCTGGGTCGGGTTCGAACGGATAGGAAGGAAATTTTTTTTGTTCTCTATTTTTCGGCCTGTCCTCACTCGTTTCGTCTTGAAATGAAGCCCGGATGATGTTTTTTAATTTTTAAAATTTTTTTGCATTTATTTTTGAATTTTCTAACACGGGTCAGGTTCGAACGGATCGAAAGGAAATTTTTTTTTTTCTCGATTTTTCGGCCTGCCCTGACTCGTTTCGTCTTGAAATGAAGCCCGGATGATGTTTTTTAATTTTTAGAATTTTTTTGCATTTATTTTTGAATTTTCTAACTCGGGTCTTGTTCGAACGGATTGGAAGGAGATTATTTTTGTTCTCTATTTCTCGGCCTGTCTTCACCCGTTTCGTCTTGGAATGAAACCTGGACGATGTTTTTTAATTTTTAGAATTTTTTTGCATTTATTTTTGAATTTTCTAACTCGGGTCAGGTTTAAACGGATAGGAAAGAAATTTCTTTTGTTCTCTATTTGTCGGCCTGTCCTGACCCATTTCGTCTTGAAATGAAGCCTGGATTATGTTTTTTAATTTTTAGAATTTTTTTTGCATTTTTTTTTAATTCTAACTCGGGTCTGGTTCGAACGGATAGGAAGGAAATTATTTTTGTTCTCTATTTTTCGGCCTGTCCTGACCCGTTTCGTCTTGAAATGAAGCCCGGATGACGTTGTTTAATTTTTAAAATTTTTTTGCATTTCTTTTCAAATTTTCTAACTTGGGCCATGTTCGAACGTATAGGAAGGAAATTGTTTTTGTTCTCTATTTTTCGGCCTGTCCTGACCCGTTTCATCTTGAAATGAAGCCCGGATGACGTTGTTTAATTTTTAGAATTCTTTTGCATTTTTTTTTTAATTTTCTAACTCGGGTCTGGTTCGAACGGATAGGAAGGAAATTATTTTTGTTCTCTTTTTTTCGGTCTGTCCTGGCCCGTTTCGTCTTGAAATGAAGTCTGGATGAGGTTTTTTAATTTTTAAAATTTTTTTGCATTTATTTTTGAATTTTCTAACTCGGGTCGGGTTCGAACGGATAGGAAGGAAATTTTTTTTGTTCTCTATTTTTCGGCCTGTCCTTACCCGTTTCGTCTTGAAATGAAGCCCAGATGACGTTGTTTAATTTTTTAAATTTTTTTGCATTTATTTTTTAATTTTCTAACTCGGGTCGGGTTCGAACGGATAGGAAGGAAATTTTTTTTGTTCTCTATTTTTCAGCGTGTCCTGACCCGTTTCGTCTTGAAATGAAGCCCGGATGACTTTGTTTAATTTTTAGAATTTTTTTGCATTCATTTTTTAATTTTCTAACTCGGGTCGGGTTCGAACGGATAGGAAGGAACTTATTTTTGTTCTCTATTTTTCGGCCTGTCTTGGCCTATTTAGTCCGGAAATAAAGCTTGGATGATGTTTTATAATTTTTAGAATTTTTTTGCATTTATTTTTGAATTTTATAACTCGGGTCTGGTTCGAACGGATAGGAAGGAAATTTTTTTTCTTCTCTATTTGTCGGCCTGTCCTGGCCCGTTTCGTCTGGACATGACGCCTGGATGATGTTTTTTTTATTTTTAGAATTTTTTTGCATTTATTTTTAAACTCTCTAACTCGGGTCGGGTTCGAACGGATACGAGGGAAATTTTTTTTGTTCTCTATTTTTCGGCCTGTCCTGACCCGTTTAGTCATGAAATGAAGCCCGGATGATGTTTTTTATTTTTTAAAAAAAAAAAATTTTGCATTAATTTTTGAATTTTCTAACTCGGGTCAGGTTCAAACGGATAGGAAAGAAATTTCTTTTGTTCTCTATTTGTTGGCCTGTCCTGACCCGTTTCGTCTTGAAATGAAGCCTGGATGATGTTTTTTAATTTTTAGAATTTTTTGGCATTTAGTTTTTTAATTTTCTAACTCGGGTAGGGTTCGAACGGACAGGAAGGAAATTTTTTTGTTCTCTATTTTTCGGCCTGTCATGACTTGTTTCGCCTTGAAATGAAGCCGGCATGATGTTTTTTCTTTTTTAGAATTTTTTTGCATTTATTTTTTAATTTTCTAACTCGGGTCGGGTTCGAACTGATAGAATTGAAATTTTCTTTGTTCTCTATTTTTCGGCATGTCTTGACCTGTTTCGACTTGAAATGAGGTCTGGATGACGTTTTTTAATTTCGAAAATTTTTTTGCATTTTTTTTCGAATTTTCTAACTTGGGCCAGGTTCGAACGGATTGGAAGGAACTTATTTTTGTTCTCTATTTTTCGGCCTGTCCTGGCCCGTTTAGTCTGGAAATGAAGCCTGGATGATGTTTTTTAATTTGTAGAATTTTTTTGCATTTATTTTTTAATTTTATAACTCGAGTCTTGTTCGAACGGATAGGAAGGAAATTTTTTTTGTTCTCTATTTTTCAGCATGTCTTGACCTGTTTCGACTTGAAAAGAGGTCTGGATGACGTTTTTTAATTTCGAAAATTTTTTTGCATTTCTTTTCGAATTTTCTAACTTGGGCCAGGTTCGAACGGATTGGAAGGAACTTATTTTTGTTCTCTATTTTTCGGCCTGTCCTGGCCCGTTTAGTCTGGAAATGAAGCCTGGATGATGTTTTTTAATTTGTAGAATTTTTTTGCATTTATTTTTTAATTTTATAACTCGAGTCTGGTTCGAACGGATAGGAAGGAAATTTTTTTTGTTCTCTATTTTTCGGCCTGTCCTGACCCGTTTCATCTTGAAATGAAGCCCGGATGACGTTGTTTAATTTTTAGAATCTTTTTACTTTTTTTTTTGAATTTTCTAACTCGGGTCTGGTTCGAACGGATAGGAAGGAAATTATTTTTGTTCTCTATTTTTTCAGTCTGTCCTGGCCCGTTTCGTCTTGAAATGAAGTCTGGATGATGTTTTTTAATTTTTAAAATTTTTTTGCATTTATTTTTGAATTTTCTAACTCGGGTCTGGTTCGAACGGATAGGAAGGAAATTATTTTTGTTCTCTATTTTTCGGCCTGTCCTGACCCGTTTCGTCTTGAAATGAAGCCCGGATGACGTTGTTTAATTTTTAGAATTTTTTTGCATTTTTTTTTAAATTTTCTAACTCGGGTCTGGTTCGAACGGATAGGAAGGAAATTATTTTTGTTCTCTATTTTTCGGCCTGTCCTGACCCGTTTCGTCTTGAAATGAAGCCCGGATGACGTTGTTTAATTTTTAAAATTTTTTTGCATTTCTTTTCAAATTTTCTAACTTGGGCCATGTTCGAACGTATAGGAAGGAAATTGTTTTTGTTATCTATTTTTCGGCCTGTCCTGACCCGTTTCATCTTGAAATGAAGCCCGGATGAAGTTGTTTAATTTTTAGAATTTTTTTGCATTTTTTTTTGAATTTTCTAACTCGGGTCTGGTTCGAACGGATAGGAAGGAAATTATTTTTATTCTCTTTTTTTCGGTCTGTCCTGGCCCGTTTCGTCTTGAAATGAAGCCCGGATGCGTTGTTTAATTTTTAAAATTTTTTTGCACTTCTTTTCAAATTTTCTAACTTGGGCCATGTTCGAACGTATAGGAAGGAAACTGTTTTTGTTCTCTATTTTTCGGCCTGTCCTGACCCGTTTCATTTTGAAATGAAGCCCGGATGACGTTGTTTAATTTTTAGAATTTTTTTGCATTTTTTTTTGAATTTTCTAACTCGGGTCTGGTTCGAACGGAGAGGAAGGAAATTATTTTTGTTCTCTTTTTTTCGGTCTGTCCTGGCCCGTTTCGTGTTGAAATGAAGTCTGGATGCGGTTTTTTAATTTTTAAAATTTTTTTGCATTTATTTTTGAATTTTCTAACTCGGGTCGGGTTCGAACGGATAGGAAGGAAATTTTTTTTGTTCTCTATTTTTCGGCCTGTCCTTACCCGTTTCGTCTTGAAATGAAGCCCAGATGACGTTGTTTAATTTTTAAAATTTTTTTGCATTTATTTTTTAATTTTCTAACTCGGGTCGGGTTCGAACGGATAGGAAGGAAATTTTTTTTGTTCTCTATTTTTCAGCGTGTCCTGACCCGTTTCGTCTTGAAATGAAGCCCGGATGACTTTGTTTAATTTTTAGAATTTTTTTGCATTTATTTTTTAATTTTCTAACTCGGGTCGGGTTCGAACGTATAGGAAGGAACTTATTTTTGTTCTCTATTTTTCGGCCTGTCTTGGCCTGTTTAGTCTGGAAATGAAGCTTGGATGGTGTTTTTCAATTTTTAGAATTTTTTTGCATTTATTTTTGAATTTTATAACTCGGGTCTGGTTCGAACGGATTGGAAGGAAATTTTTTTTCTTCTCTATTTTTCGGCCTGTCCTGGCCCGTTTCGTCTGGACATGACGCCTGGATGATGTTTTTAATTTTTAGAATTTTTTTGCATTTATTTTTGAATTCTCTAACTCGGGTCGGGTTTGAATGGATAGGAAAGAAATTTTTTTTACACTCTATTTTTTGGCCGGTCTTCTCCCGTTTCGTCTCGAAATGAAACCTGAATGATGTTTTTTAATTTTTAAAATTTTTTTGCATTTATTTTTGAATTTTCTAACCTGGGTCGGGTTCGAACGGATAGGAAGGAAATTTTTTTTGTTCTCTATTTTTCGGCCTGTCCTCACTCGTTTCGTCTTGAAATGAAGCCCGGATGATGTTTTTTAATTTTTAAAATTTTTTTGCATTTATTTTTGAATTTTCTAACACGGGTCAGGTTCGAACGGATCGAAAGGAAATTTTTTTTTTCTCTATTTTTCGGCCTGTCCTGACTCGTTTCGTCTTGAAATGAAGCCCGGATGATGTTTTTTAATTTTTAGAATTTTTTTGCATTTATTTTTGAATTTTCTAACTCGGGTCTTGTTCGAACGGATTGGAAGGAGATTATTTTTGTTCTCTATTTCTCGGCCTGTCTTCACCCGTTTCGTCTTGGAATGAAACCTGGACGATGTTTTTTAATTTTTAGAATTTTTTTGCATTTATTTTTGAATTTTCTAACTCGGGTCAGGTTCAAACGGATAGGAAAGAAATTTCTTTTGTTCTCTATTTGTTCGGCCTGTCCTGACCCGTTTCGTCTTGAAATGAAGCCCGGATGACGTTGTTTAATTTTTAGAATTTTTTTGCATTTTTTTTTAAATTTTCTAACTCGGGTCTGGTTCGAACGGATAGGAAGGAAATTATTTTTGTTCTCTATTTTTCGGCCTGTCCTGACCCGTTTCGTCTTCAAATGAAGCCCGGATGACGTTGTTTAATTTTTAAAATTTTTTTGCATTTCTTTTCAAATTTTCTAACTTGGGCCATGTTCGAACGTATAGGAAGGAAACTGTTTTTGTTCTCTATTTTTCGGCCTGTCCTGACCCGTTTCATTTTGAAATGAAGCCCGGATGACGTTGTTTAATTTTTAGAATTTTTTTGCATTTTTTTTTGAATTTTCTAACTCGGATCTGGTTCGAACGGATAGGAAGGAAATTATTTTTGTTCTCTTTTTTTCGGTCTGTCCTGGCCCGTTTCGTCTTGAAATGAAGTCTGGATGAGGTTTTTTAATTTTTAAAATTTTTTTGCATTTATTTTTGAATTTTCTAACTCGGGTCGGGTTCGAACGGATAGGAAGGAAATTTTTTTTGTTCTCTATTTTTCGGCCTGTCCTTACCCGTTTCGTCTTGAAATGAAGCCCACATGACGTTGTTTAATTTTTAAAATTTTTTTGCATTTATTTTTTAATTTTCTAACTCGGGTCGGGTTCGAACGGATGGGAAGGAAATTTTTTTTGTTCTCTATTTTTCAGCGTGTCCTGACCCGTTTCGTCTTGAAATGAAGCCCGGATGACTTTGTTTAATTTTTAGAATTTTTTTGCATTCATTTTTTAATTTTCTAACTCGGGTCGGGTTCGAACGGATAGGAAGGAACTTATTTTTGTTCTCTATTTTTCGGCCTGTCTTGGCCTATTTAGTCCGGAAATAAAGCTTGGATGATGTTTTATAATTTTTAGAATTTTTTTGCATTTATTTTTGAATTTTATAACTCGGGTCTGGTTCGAACGGATAGGAAGGAAATTTTTTTTCTTCTCTATTTTTCGGCCTGTCCTGGCCCGTTTCGTCTGGATATGACGCCTGGATGATGTTTTTTAATTTTTAGAATTTTTTTGCATTTATTTTTAAACTCTCTAACTCGGGTCGGGTTCGAACGGATACGAGGGAAATTTTTTTTGTTCTCTATTTTTCGGCCTGTCCTGACCCGTTTAGTCATGAAATGAAACCCGGATGATGTTTTTTATTTTTTAAAATTTTTTTGCATTTATTTTTGAATTTTCTAACTCGGGTCAGGTTCAAACGGATAGGAAAGAAATTTCTTTTGTTCTCTATTTGTTGGCCTGTCCTGACCCGTTTCGTCTTGAAATGAAGCCTGGATGATGTTTTATAATTTTTAGAATTTTTTGGCATTTAGTTTTTTAATTTTCTAACTCGGGTAGGGTTCGAACGGACAGGAAGGAAATTTTTTTGTTCTCTATTTTTCGGCCTGTCATGACTTGTTTCGCCTTGAAATGAAGCCGGCATGATTTTTTTTCTTTTTTAGAATTTTATTGCATTTATTTTTTAATTTTCTAACTCGGGTCGGGTTCGAACGGATAGAATTGAAATTTTCTTTGTTCTCTATTTTTCGGCATGTCTTGACCTGTTTCGACTTGAAATGAGGTCTGGATGACGTTTTTTAATTTCGAAATTTTTTTTGCATTTCTTTTCGAATTTTCTAACTTGGGCCAGGTTCGAACGGATTGGAAGGAACTTATTTTTGTTCTCTATTTTTCGGCTTGTCCTGGCCCGTTTAGTCTGGAAATGAAGCCTGGATGATGTTTTTTAATTTGTAGAATTTTTTTGCATTTATTTTTTAATTTTATAACTCGAGTCTGGTTCGAACGGATAGGAAGGAAATTTTTTTTGTTCTCTATTTTTCGGCATGTCTTGACCTGTTTCGACTTGAAATGAGGTCTGGATGACGTTTTTTAATTTCGAAAATTTTTTTGCATTTCATTTCGAATTTTCTAACTTGGGCCAGGTTCGAACGGATTGGAAGGAACTTATTTTTGTTCTCTATTTTTCGGCCTGTCCTGGCCCGTTTAGTCTGGAAATGAAGCCTGGATGATGTTTTTTAATTTGTAGAATTTTTTTGCATTTATTTTTTAATTTTATAACTCGAGTCTGGTTCGAACGGATAGGAAGGAAATTTTTTTTGTTCTCTATTTTTCGGCCTGTCCTGACCCGTTTCATCTTGAAATGAAGCCCGGATGACGTTGTTTAATTTTTAGAATCTTTTTCCATTTTTTTTTGAATTTTCTAACTCGGGTCTGGTTCGAACGGATAGGAAGGAAATTATTTTTGTTCTCTATTTTTTCAGTCTGTCCTGGCCCGTTTCGTCTTGAAATGAAGTCTGGATGATGTTTTTTAATTTTTAGAATTTTTTTGCATTTATTTTTTAATTTTCTAACTCGGGTCTGGTTCGAACGGATAGGAAGGAAATTATTTTTGTTCTCTATTTTTCGGCCTGTCCTGACCCGTTTCATCTTGAAATGAAGCCCGGATGATGTTGTTTAATTTTTTTGCATTTTTTTTTAAATTTTCTAATCGGGTCTGGTTCGAACGGTAGGAAGGAAATTATTTTTGTTCTCTATTTTTCGGCCTGTCCTGACCCGTCGTCTTCAAATGAAGCCCGAGATACGTTGTTTAATTTTTAAAATTTTTTCAATTTCTTTTCAAATTTTCTAACTTGGGCCATGTTCGAACGTTATAGGAAGGAAATTGTTTTTGTTCTCTATTTTTCGGCCTGTCCTGACCGTTTCATCTTGAAATGAAGCCCGGATGACGCGGGTCTGTTCGAAGGATAGGAGGAAATTAATTATTTTTCGCCTGTTTCCTGATCTTGAAATGAAGCCCGGATGACGTTGTTTAATTTTTAGAATTTTTTTGCATTTTTTTTTGAATTTTCTAACTCGGTTCTGGTTCGAACGGATAGGAAGGAAATTATTTTTGTTCTCTTCGTCTTGAAATGAAGTCGGTCTGTCCTGGCCCGTTTCGTCTTGAAATGAAGTCTGGATGAGGTTTTTTAATTTTTAAAATTTTTTTGCATTTATTTTTGAATTTTCTAACTCGGGTCGGGTTCGAACGGATAGGAAGGAAATTTTTTTTGTTCTCTATTTTTCGGCCTGTCCTGACCCGTTTCGTCTTGAAATGAAGCCCGGATGACGTTGTTTAATTTTTAGAATCTTTTTCCATTTTTTTTTGAATTTTCTAACTCGGGTCTGGTTCGAACGGATAGGAAAGAAATTATTTTTGTTCTCTATTTTTTCAGTCTGTCCTGGCCCGTTTCGTCTTGAAATGAAGTCTGGATGATGTTTTTTAATTTTTAAAATTTTTTTGCATTTATTTTTGAATTTTCTAACTCGGGTCTGGTTCGAACGGATAGGAAGGAAATTATTTTTGTTCTCTATTTTTCGGCCTGTCCTGACCCGTTTCGTCTTGAAATGAAGCCCGGATGACGTTGTTTAATTTTTAGAATTTTTTTGCATTTTTTTTTAAATTTTCTAACTCGGGTCTGGTTCGAACGGATAGGAAGGAAAATTATTTTGTTCTCTATTTTTCGGCCTGTCCTGACCCCGTTTCGTCTTCAAATGAAGCCCGGATGACGTTGTTTAATTTTTAAAATTTTTTTCAATTTCTTTTCAAATTTTCTAACTTGGGCCATGTTCGAACGTATAGGAAGGAAATTGTTTTTGTTCTCTATTTTTCGGCCTGTCCTGACCCGTTTCATTTTGAAATGAAGCCCGGATGACGTTGTTTAATTTTTAGAATTTTTTTGCATTTTTTTTCGAATTTTCTAACTCGGGTCTGGTTCGAACGGATAGGAAGGAAATTATTTTTGTTCTCTATTTTTCGGCCTGTCCTGACCCGTTTCGTCTTGAAATGAAGCCCGGATGACGTTGTTTAATTTTTAAAATTTTTTTGCATTTTTTTTAAATTTTCTAACTCGGGTCTGGTTCGAACGGATAGGAAGGAAATTTTTTTTGTTCTCTATTTTTCGGCCTGTCCTGACCCGTTTCGTCTTGAAATGAAGCCCGGATGACGTTGTTTAATTTTTTAGAATTTTTTGCATTTTTTTTAATTTTCTAACTCGGGCTGTTCGAACGGATAGGAAGGAAATTATTTTTGTTCTCTATTTTTCGGTCTGTCCTGACCCGTTTCATCTTGAAATGAAGCCCGGATGACGTTGTTTAATTTTTAGAATTTTTTTGCATTTTTTTTTGAATTTTCTAACTCGGGTCGGGTTCGAACGGATAGGAAGGAAATTTTTTTTGTTCTCTATTTTTCGGCCTGTCCTTACCCGTTTCGTCTTGAAATGAAGCCCAGATGACGTTGTTTAATTTTTAAAATTTTTTTGCATTTATTTTTTAATTTTCTAACTCGGGTCGGGTTCGAACGGATAGGAAGGAAATTTTTTTTGTTCTCTATTTTTCAGCGTGTCCTGACCCGTTTCGTCTTGAAATGAAGCCCGGATGACTTTGTTTAATTTTTAGAATTTTTTTGCATTCATTTTTTAATTTTCTAACTCGGGTCGGGTTCGAACGGATAGGAAGGAACTTATTTTTGTTCTCTATTTTTCGGCCTGTCTTGGCCTATTTAGTCCGGAAATAAAGCTTGGATGATGTTTTATAATTTTTAGAATTTTTTTGCATTTATTTTTGAATTTTATAACTCGGGTCTGGTTCGAACGGATAGGAAGGAAATTTTTTTTCTTCTCTATTTGTCGGCCTGTCCTGGCCCGTTTCGTCTGGACATGACGCCTGGATGATGTTTTTTTTATTTTTAGAATTTTTTTGCATTTATTTTTAAACTCTCTAACTCGGGTCGGGTTCGAACGGATACGAGGGAAATTTTTTTTGTTCTCTATTTTTCGGCCTGTCCTGACCCGTTTAGTCATGAAATGAAGCCCGGATGATGTTTTTTATTTTTTAAAATTTTTTTGCATTTATTTTTGAATTTTCTAACTCGGGTCGGGTTCGAACGGATAGGAAGGAACTTATTTTTGTTCTCTATTTTTCGGCCTGTCTTGGCCTGTTTAGTCTGGAAATGAAGCTTGGATGGTGTTTTTTAATTTTTAGAATTTTTTTGCATTTATTTTTGAATTTTATAACTCGGGTCTGGTTCGAACGGATGGGAAGGAAATTTTTTTTCTTCTCTATTTTTCGGCCTGTCCTGGCCCGTTTCGTCTGGACATGACGCCTGGATGATGTTTTTTAATTTTTAGAATTTTTTTGCATTTATTTTTGAATTCTCTAACTCGGGTCGGGTTTGAATGGATAGGAAAGAAATTTTTTCTACACTCTATTTTTTGGCCGGTCTTCTCCCGTTTCGTCTCGAAATGAAACCTGACTGATGTTTTTTAATTTTTAAAATTTTTTTGCATTTATTTTTGAATTTTCTAACCTGGGTCGGGTTCGAACGGATAGGAAGGAAATTTTTTTTGTTCTCTATTTTTCGGCCTGTCCTCACTCGTTTCGTCTTGAAATGAAGCCCGGATGATGTTTTTTAATTTTTAAAATTTTTTTGCATTTATTTTTGAATTTTCTAACACGGGTCAGGTTCGAACGGATCGAAAGGAAATTTTTTTTTTCTCTATTTTTCGGCCTGTCCTGACTCGTTTCGTCTTGAAATGAAGCCCGGATGATGTTTTTTAATTTTTAGAATTTTTTTGCATTTATTTTTGAATTTTCTAACTCGGGTCTTGTTCGAACGGATTGGAAGGAGATTATTTTTGTTCTCTATTTCTCGGCCTGTCTTCACCCGTTTCGTCTTGGAATGAAACCTGGACGATGTTTTTTAATTTTTAGAATTTTTTTGCATTTATTTTTGAATTTTCTAACTCGGGTCAGGTTCAAACGGATAGGAAAGAAATTTCTTTTGTTCTCTATTTGTTGGCCTGTCCTGACCCGTTTCGTCTTGAAATGAAGCCTGGATGATGTTTTTTAATTTTTAGAATTTTTTCGCATTTAGTTTTTTAATTTTCTAACTCGGGTAGGGTTCGAACGGACAGGAAGGAAATTTTTTTGTTCTCTATTTTTCGGCCTGTCATGACTTGTTTCGCCTTGAAATGAAGCCGGCATGATGTTTTTTCTTTTTTAGAATTTTTTTGCATTTATTTTTTAATTTTCTAACTCGGGTCGGGTTCGAACGGATAGAATTGAAATTTTCTTTGTTCTCTATTTTTCGGCATGTCTTGACTTGTTTCGACTTGAAATGAGGTCTGGATGACGTTTTTTAATTTCGAAAATTTTTTTGCATTTCTTTTCGAATTTTCTAACTTGGGCCAGGTTCGAACGGATTGGAAGGAACTTATTTTTGTTCTCTATTTTTCGGCCTGTCCTGGCCCGTTTAGTCTGGAAATGAAGCCTGGATGATGTTTTTTAATTTGTAGAATTTTTTTGCATTTATTTTTTAATTTTATAACTCGAGTCTGGTTCGAACGGATAGGAAGTAAATTTTTTTTGTTCTCTATTTTTCGGCATGTCTTGACCTGTTTCGACTTGAAATGAGGTCTGGATGACGTTTTTTAATTTCGAAAATTTTTTTGCATTTCTTTTCGAATTTTCTAACTTGGGCCAGGTTCGAACGGATTGGAAGGAACTTATTTTTGTTCTCTATTTTTCGGCCTGTCCTGGCCCGTTTAGTCTGGAAATGAAGCCTGGATGATGTTTTTTAATTTGTAGAATTTTTTTGCATTTATTTTTTAATTTTATAACTCGAGTCTGGTTCGAACGGATAGGAAGTAAATTTTTTTTGTTCTCTATTTTTCGGCATGTCTTGACCTGTTTCGACTTGAAATGAGGTCTGGATGACGTTTTTTAATTTCGAAAATTTTTTTGCATTTCATTTCGAATTTTCTAACTTGGGCCAGGTTCGAACGGATAGGAAGGAAATTATTTTTGTTCTCTATTTTTCGATCTGTCCTGGCCCGTTTCGTCTTGAAATGAAGTCTGGATGAGGTTTTTCAATTTTTAAAATTTTTTTGCATTTATTTTTGAATTTTCTAACTCGGGTCGGGTTCGAACGGATAGGAAGGAAATTTTTTTTGTTCTCTATTTTTCGGCCTGTCCTTACCCGTTTCGTCTTGAAATGAAGCCCAGATGACGTTGTTTAATTTTTAAAATTTTTTTGCATTTATTTTTTAATTTTCTAACTCGGGTCGGGTTCGAACGGATAGGAAGGAAATTTTTTTTGTTCTCTATTTTTCAGCGTGTCCTGACCCGTTTCGTCTTGAAATGAAGCCCGGATGACTTTGTTTAATTTTTAGAATTTTTTTGCATTCATTTTTTAATTTTCTAACTCGGGTCGGGTTCGAACGGATAGGAAGGAACTTATTTTTGTTCTCTATTTTTCGGCCTGTCTTGGCCTATTTAGTCCGGAAATAAAGCTTGGATGATGTTTTATAATTTTTAGAATTTTTTTGCATTTATTTTTGAATTTTATAACTCGGGTCTGGTTCGAACGGATAGGAAGGAAATTTTTTTTCTTCTCTATTTTGTCGGCCTGTCCTGGCCCGTTTCGTCTGGACATGACGCCTGGATGATGTTTTTTTTAATTTTTAGAATTTTTTTGCATTTATTTTTAAACTCTCTAACTCGGGTCGGGTTCGAACGGATACGAGGGAAATTTTTTTTGTTCTCTATTTTTCGGCCTGTCCTGACCCGTTTAGTCATGAAATGAAGCCCGGATGATGTTTTTTATTTTTTAAAATTTTTTTGCATTTATTTTTGAATTTTCTAACTCGGGTCGGGTTCGAACGGATAGGAAGGAACTTATTTTTGTTCTCTATTTTTCGGCCTGTCTTGGCCTGTTTAGTCTGGAAATGAAGCTTGGATGGTGTTTTTTAATTTTTAGAATTTTTTTGCATTTATTTTTGAATTTTATAACTCGGGTCTGGTTCGAATGGATGGGAAGGAAATTTTTTTTCTTCTCTATTTTTCGGCCTGTCCTGGCCCGTTTCGTCTGGACATGACGCCTGGATGATGTTTTTTAATTTTTAGAATTTTTTTGCATTTATTTTTGAATTCTCTAACTCGGGTCGGGTTTGAATGGATAGGAAAGAAATTTTTTTTACACTCTATTTTTTGGCCGGTCTTCTCCCGTTTCGTCTCGAAATGAAACCTGACTGATGTTTTTTAATTTTTAAAATTTTTTGCATTTATTTTTGAATTTTCTAACCTGGGTCGGGTTCGAACGGATAGGAAGGAAATTTTTTTTGTTCTCTATTTTTCGGCCTGTCCTCACTCGTTTCGTCTTGAAATGAAGCCCGGATGATGTTTTTTAATTTTTAAAATTTTTTTGCATTTATTTTTGAATTTTCTAACACGGGTCAGGTTCGAACGGATCGAAAGGAAATTTTTTTTTTTCTCTATTTTTCGGCCTGTCCTGACTCGTTTCGTCTTGAAATGAAGCCCGGATGATGTTTTTTAATTTTTAGAATTTTTTTGCATTTATTTTTGAATTTTCTAACTCGGGTCTTGTTCGAACGGATTGGAAGGAGATTATTTTTGTTCTCTATTTCTCGGCCTGTCTTCACCCGTTTCGTCTTGGAATGAAACCTGGACGATGTTTTTTAATTTTTAGAATTTTTTTGCATTTATTTTTGAATTTTCTAACTCGGGTCAGGTTCAAACGGATAGGAAAGAAATTTCTTTTGTTCTCTATTTGTTGGCCTGTCCTGACCCGTTTCGTCTTGAAATGAAGCCTGGATGATCTTTTTTAATTTTTAGAATTTTTTGGCATTTAGTTTTTTAATTTTCTAACTCGGGTAGGGTTCGAACGGACAGGAAGGAAATTTTTTTGTTCTCTATTTTTCGGCCTGTCATGACTTGTTTCGCCTTGAAATGAAGCCGGCATGATGTTTTTTCTTTTTTAGAATTTTTTTGCATTTATTTTTTAATTTTCTAACTCGGGTCGGGTTCGAACGGATAGAATTGAAATTTTCTTTGTTCTCTATTTTTCGGCATGTCTTGACTTGTTTCGACTTGAAATGAGGTCTGGATGACGTTTTTTAATTTCGAAAATTTTTTTGCATTTCTTTTCGAATTTTCTAACTTGGGCCAGGTTCGAACGGATTGGAAGGAACTTATTTTTGTTCTCTATTTTTCGGCCTGTCCTGGCCCGTTTAGTCTGGAAATGAAGCCTGGATGATGTTTTTTAATTTGTAGAATTTTTTTGCATTTATTTTTTAATTTTATAACTCGAGTCTGGTTCGAACGGATAGGAAGTAAATTTTTTTTGTTCTCTATTTTTCGGCATGTCTTGACCTGTTTCGACTTGAAATGAGGTCTGGATGACGTTTTTTAATTTCGAAAATTTTTTTGCATTTCATTTCGAATTTTCTAACTTGGGCCAGGTTCGAACGGATTGGAAGGAACTTATTTTTGTTCTCTATTTTTCGGCCTGTCCTGGCCCGTTTAGTCTGGAAATGAAGCCTGGATGATGTTTTTTAATTTGTAGAATTTTTTTGCATTTATTTTTTAATTTTATAACTCGAGTCTGGTTCGAACGGATAGGAAGGAAATTTTTTTTGTTCTCTATTTTTCGGCCTGTCCTGACCCGTTTCATCTTGAAATGAAGCCCGGATGACGTTGTTTAATTTTTAGAATCTTTTTCCATTTTTTTTTGAATTTTCTAACTCGGGTCTGGTTCGAACGGATTGGAAGGAAATTATTTTTGTTCTCTATTTTTTCAGTCTGTCCTGGCCCGTTTCGTCTTGAAATGAAGTCTGGATGATGTTTTTTAATTTTTAAAATTTTTTTGCATTTATTTTTGAATTTTCTAACTCAGGTCGGGTTCGAACGGATAGGAAGGAAATTTTTTTTGTTCTCTATTTTTCGGCCTGTCCTTACCCGTTTCGTCTTGAAATGAAGCCCAGATGACGTTGTTTAATTTTTAAAATTTTTTTGCATTTATTTTTTAATTTTCTAACTCGGGTCGGGTTCGAACGGATAGGAAGGAAATTTTTTTTGTTCTCTATTTTTCAGCGTGTCCTGACCCGTTTCGTCTTGAAATGAAGCCCGGATGACTTTGTTTAATTTTTAGAATTTTTTTGCATTCATTTTTTAATTTTCTAACTCGGGTCGGGTTCGAACGGATAGGAAGGAACTTATTTTTGTTCTCTATTTTTCGGCCTGTCTTGGCCTATTTAGTCCGGAAATAAAGCTTGGATGATGTTTTATAATTTTTAGAATTTTTTTGCATTTATTTTTGAATTTTATAACTCGGGTCTGGTTCGAACGGAGAGGAAGGAAATTTTTTTTCTTCTCTATTTTTCGGCCTGTCCTGGCCCGTTTCGTCTGGACATGACGCCTGGATGATGTTTTTTAATTTTTAGAATTTTTTTGCATTTATTTTTAAACTCTCTAACTCGGGTCGGGTTCGAACGGATACGAGGGAAATTTTTTTTGTTCTCTATTTTTCGGCCTGTCCTGACCCGTTTAGTCATGAAATGAAGCCCGGATGATGTTTTTTATTTTTTAAAATTTTTTTGCATTTATTTTTGAATTTTCTAACTCGGGTCGGGTTCGAACGGATAGGAAGGAACTTATTTTTGTTCTCTATTTTTCGGCCTGTCTTGGCCTGTTTAGTCTGGAAATGAAGCTTGGATGGTGTTTTTTAATTTTTAGAATTTTTTTGCATTTATTTTTGAATTTTATAACTCGGGTCTGGTTTGAATGGATGGGAAGGAAATTTTTTTTCTTCTCTATTTTTCGGCCTGTCCTGGCCCGTTTCGTCTGGACATGACGCCTGGATGATGTTTTTTAATTTTTAGAATTTTTTTGCATTTATTTTTGAATTCTCTAACTCGGGTCGGGTTTGAATGGATAGGAAAGAAATTTTTTTTACACTCTATTTTTTGGCCGGTCTTCTCCCGTTTCGTCTCGAAATGAAACCTGACTGATGTTTTTTAATTTTTAAAATTTTTTTGCATTTATTTTTGAATTTTCTAACCTGGGTCGGGTTCGAACGGATAGGAAGGAAATTTTTTTTGTTCTCTATTTTTCGGCCTGTCCTCACTCGTTTCGTCTTGAAATGAAGCCCGGATGATGTTTTTTAATTTTTAAAATTTTTTTGCATTTATTTTTGAATTTTCTAACACGGGTCAGGTTCGAACGGATCGAAAGGAAAATTTTTTTTTCTCTATTTTTCGGCCTGTCCTGACTCGTTTCGTCTTGAAATGAAGCCCGGATGATGTTTTTTAATTTTTAGAATTTTTTTGCATTTATTTTTGAATTTTCTAACTCGGGTCTTTTTCGAACGGATTGGAAGGAGATTATTTTTGTTCTCTATTTCTCGGCCTGTCTTCACCCGTTTCGTCTTGGAATGAAACCTGGACGATGTTTTTTAATTTTTAGAATTTTTTTGCATTTATTTTTGAATTTTCTAACTCGGGTCAGGTTCAAACGGATAGGAAAGAAATTTCTTTTGTTCTCTATTTGTTGGCCTGTCCTGACCCGTTTCGTCTTGAAATGAAGCCTGGATGATCTTTTTTAATTTTTAGAATTTTTTCGCATTTAGTTTTTTAATTTTCTAACTCGGGTAGGGTTCGAACGGACAGGAAGGAAATTTTTTTGTTCTCTATTTTTCGGCCTGTCATGACTTGTTTCGCCTTGAAATGAAGCCGGCATGATGTTTTTTCTTTTTTAGAATTTTTTTGCATTTATTTTTTAATTTTCTAACTCGGGTCGGGTTCGAACGGATAGAATTGAAATTTTCTTTGTTCTCTATTTTTCGGCATGTCTTGACTTGTTTCGACTTGAAATGAGGTCTGGATGACGTTTTTTAATTTCGAAAATTTTTTTGCATTTCTTTTCGAATTTTCTAACTTGGGCCAGGTTCGAACGGATTGGAAGGAACTTATTTTTGTTCTCTATTTTTCGGCCTGTCCTGGCCCGTTTAGTCTGGAAATGAAGCCTGGATGATGTTTTTTAATTTGTAGAATTTTTTTGCATTTATTTTTTAATTTTATAACTCGAGTCTGGTTCGAACGGATAGGAAGTAAATTTTTTTTGTTCTCTATTTTTCGGCATGTCTTGACCTGTTTCGACTTGAAATGAGGTCTGGATGACGTTTTTTAATTTCGAAAATTTTTTTGCATTTCTTTTCGAATTTTCTAACTTGGGCCAGGTTCGAACGGATTGGAAGGAACTTATTTTTGTTCTCTATTTTTCGGCCTGTCCTGGCCCGTTTAGTCTGGAAATGAAGCCTGGATGATGTTTTTTAATTTGTAGAATTTTTTTGCATTTATTTTTTAATTTTATAACTCGAGTCTGGTTCGAACGGATAGGAAGGAAATTTTTTTTGTTCTCTATTTTTCGGCATGTCTTGACCTGTTTCGACTTGAAATGAGGTCTGGATGACGTTTTTTAATTTCGAAAATTTTTTTGCATTTCATTTCGAATTTTCTAACTTGGGCCAGGTTCGAACGGATTGGAAGGAACTTATTTTTGTTCTCTATTTTTCGGCCTGTCCTGGCCCGTTTAGTCTGGAAATGAAGCCTGGATGATGTTTTTTAATTTGTAGAATTTTTTTGCATTTATTTTTTAATTTTATAACTCGAGTCTGGTTCGAACGGATAGGAAGGAAATTTTTTTTGTTCTCTATTTTTCGGCCTGTCCTGACCCGTTTCATCTTGAAATGAAGCCCGGATGACGTTGTTTAATTTTTAGAATCTTTTTCCATTTTTTTTTGAATTTTCTAACTCGGGTCTGGTTCGAACGGATAGGAAGGAAATTATTTTTGTTCTCTATTTTTTCAGTCTGTCCTGGCCCGTTTCGTCTTGAAATGAAGTCTGGATGATGTTTTTTAATTTTTAAAATTTTTTTGCATTTATTTTTGAATTTTCTAACTCGGGTCTGGTTCGAACGGATAGGAAGGAAATTTTTTTTGTTCTCTATTTTTCGGCCTGTCCTTACCCGTTTCGTCTTGAAATGAAGCCCAGATGACGTTGTTTAATTTTTAAAATTTTTTTGCATTTATTTTTTAATTTTCTAACTCGGGTCGGGTTCGAACGGATAGGAAGGAAATTATTTTTGTTCTCTATTTTTCAGCCTGTCCTGACCCGTTTCGTCTTGAAATGAAGCCCGGATGACGTTGTTTAATTTTTAGAATTTTTTTGCATTTTTTTTTAAATTTTCTAACTCGGGTCTGGTTCGAACGGATAGGAAGGAAATTATTTTTGTTCTCTATTTTTCGGCCTGTCCTGACCCGTTTCGTCTTGAAATGAAGCCCGGATGACGTTGTTTAATTTTTAAAATTTTTTTGCATTTCTTTTCAAATTTTCTAACTTGGGCCATGTTCGAACGTATAGGAAGGAAATTGTTTTTGTTATCTATTTTTCGGCCTGTCCTGACCCGTTTCATCTTGAAATGAAGCCCGGATGAAGTTGTTTAATTTTTAGAATTTTTTTGCATTTTTTTTTGAATTTTCTAACTCGGGTCGGGTTCGAACGGATAGGAAGGAAATTTTTTTTGTTCTCTATTTTTCGGCCTGTCCTTACCCGTTTCGTCTTGAAATGAAGCCCAGATGACGTTGTTTAATTTTTAAAATTTTTTTGCATTTATTTTTTAATTTTCTAACTCGGGTCGGGTTCGAACGGATAGGAAGGAAATTTTTTTTGTTCTCTATTTTTCAGCGTGTCCTGACCCGTTTCGTCTTGAAATGAAGCCCGGATAACTTTGTTTAATTTTTAGAATTTTTTTGTATTCATTTTTTAATTTTCTAACTCGGGTCGGGTTCGAACGGATAGGAAGGAACTTATTTTTGTTCTCTATTTTTCGGCCTGTCTTGGCCTATTTAGTCCGGAAATAAAGCTTGGATGATGTTTTATAATTTTTAGAATTTTTTTGCATTTATTTTTGAATTTTTTAACTCGGGTCTGGTTCGAACGAATAGAAAGGAAATTTTTTTTCTTCTCTATTTTTCGGCCTGTCCTGGCCCGTTTCGTCTGGACATGACGCCTGGATGATGTTTTTTAATTTTTAGAATTTTTTTGCATTTATTTTTAAACTCTCTAACTCGGGTCGGGTTCGAACGAATACGAGGGAAATTTTTTTTGTTCTCTATTTTTCGGCCTGTCCTGACCCGTTTAGTCATGAAATGAAGCCCGGATGATGTTTTTTATTTTTTAAAATTTTTTTGCATTTATTTTTGAATTTTCTAACTCGGGTCGGGTTCGAACGGATAGGAAGGAACTTATTTTTGTTCTCTATTTTTCGGCCTGTCTTGGCCTGTTTAGTCTGGAAATGAAGCTTGGATGGTGTTTTTTAATTTTTAGAATTTTTTTGCATTTATTTTTGAATTCTCTAACTCGGGTCGGGTTTGAATGGATAGGAAAGAAATTTTTTTTACACTCTATTTTTTGGCCGGTCTTCTCCCGTTTCGTCTCGAAATGAAACCTGACTGATGTTTTTTAATTTTTAAAATTTTTTTGCATTTATTTTTGAATTTTCTAACCTGGGTCGGGTTCGAACGGATAGGAAGGAAATTTTTTTTGTTCTCTATTTTTCGGCCTGTCCTCACTCGTTTCGTCTTGAAATGAAGCCCGGATGATGTTTTTTAATTTTTAAAATTTTTTTGCATTTATTTTTGAATTTTCTAACACGGGTCAGGTTCGAACGGATCGAAAGGAAAATTTTTTTTTCTCTATTTTTCGGCCTGTCCTGACTCGTTTCGTCTTGAAATGAAGCCCGGATGATGTTTTTTAATTTTTAGAATTTTTTTGCATTTATTTTTTAATTTTCTAACTCGGGTCTTTTTCGAACGGATTGGAAGGAGATTATTTTTGCTCTCTATTTCTCGGCCTGTCTTCACCCGTTTCGTCTTGGAATGAAACCTGGACGATGTTTTTTAATTTTTAGAATTTTTTTGCATTTATTTTTGAATTTTCTAACTCGGGTCAGGTTCAAACGGATAGGAAAGAAATTTCTTTTGTTCTCTATTTGTTGGCCTGTCCTGACCCGTTTCGTCTTGAAATGAAGCCTGGATGATGTTTTTTAATTTTTAGAATTTTTTCGCATTTAGTTTTTTAATTTTCTAACTCGGGTAGGGTTCGAACGGACAGGAAGGAAATTTTTTTGTTCTCTATTTTTCGGCCTGTCATGACTTGTTTCGCCTTGAAATGAAGCCGGCATGATGTTTTTTCTTTTTTAGAATTTTTTTGCATTTATTTTTTAATTTTCTAACTCGGGTCGGGTTCGAACGGATAGAATTGAAATTTTCTTTGTTCTCTATTTTTCGGCATGTCTTGACCTGTTTCGACTTGAAATGAGGTCTGGATGACGTTTTTTAATTTCGAAAATTTTTTTGCATTTCTTTTCGAATTTTCTAACTTGGGCCAGGTTCGAACGGATTGGAAGGAACTTATTTTTGTTCTCTATTTTTCGGCCTGTCCTGGCCCGTTTAGTCTGGAAATGAAGCCTGGATGATGTTTTTTAATTTGTAGAATTTTTTTGCATTTATTTTTTAATTTTATAACTCGAGTCTGGTTCGAACGGATAGGAAGTAAATTTTTTTTGTTCTCTATTTTTCGGCATGTCTTGACCTGTTTCGACTTGAAATGAGGTCTGGATGACGTTTTTTAATTTCGAAAATTTTTTTGCATTTCATTTCGAATTTTCTAACTTGGGCCAGGTTCGAACGGATTGGAAGGAACTTATTTTTGTTCTCTATTTTTCGGCCTGTCCTGGCCCGTTTAGTCTGGAAATGAAGCCTGGATGATGTTTTTTAATTTGTAGAATTTTTTTGCATTTATTTTTTAATTTTATAACTCGAGTCTGGTTCGAACGGATAGGAAGGAAATTTTTTTTGTTCTCTATTTTTCGGCCTGTCCTGACCCGTTTCATCTTGAAATGATGCCCGGATGACGTTGTTTAATTTTTAGAATCTTTTTCCATTTTTTTTTGAATTTTCTAACTCGGGTCTGGTTCGAACGGATAGGAAGGAAATTATTTTTGGGTCCTGGCCCGTTTCGTCTTGAAATGAAGTCTGGATGAGGAATTTTTTTGCATTTATTTTTGAATTTTCTAATCGAACGGATAGGAAGGAAATTTTTGTTCTCTATTTTTTCAGTCTGTCCTGGCCCGTTTCGTCTTGAAATGAAGTCTGGATGATGTTTTTTAATTTTTAAAATTTTTTTGCATTTATTTTTGAATTTTCTAACTCGAGTCTGGTTCGAACGGATAGGAAGGAAATTTTTTTTGTTCTCTATTTTTCGGCCTGTCCTTACCCGTTTCGTCTTGAAATGAAGCTCCAGAATGAACGTTGTTTATTTTTAAATATTTTTTGCATTTAATTTTTTTAATTTTCTAACTCGGGTCGGGTTGAACGGATAGGAAAGGAAATTATTTTTGTTCTCTATTTTTCAGCCTGTCCCTGACCCGTTTCGTCTTGAAATGAAGCCCGGATGACGTTGTTTAATTTTTTGAATTTTTTTTTTGCATTTTTTTTTTTTAAATTTCTACTCGGGTCTGGTTCGAACGATAGAAGGAAATTATTTTGTTCTTCTATTTTTTTCGCTGCCTGATCTGTTTCGTCTTGAAATGAAGCCTGGATGACGTTTTTTAATTTTTAAAATTTTTTTGCATTTCTTTTCAAATTTTCTAACTTGGGCCATCTTCGAACGTATAGGAAGGAAATTGTTTTTGTTCTCTATTTTTCGGCCTGTCCTGACCCGTTTCATCTTGAATTGAAGCCCAGATGACGTTGTTTAAATTTTAGAATTTTTTTGCATTTTTTTTTTAATTTTCTAACTCGGGTCTGGTTCGAACGGATAGGAAGGAAATTATTTTTGTTCTCTTTTTTTGGCCTGTCCTTACCCGTTTCGTCTGAATGAAAGCCCCAGATTGACGTTGTTTAATTTTTAAAATTTTTTTGCATTTATTTTTTAATTTTCTAACTCGGGTCGGGTTCGAACGGATAGGAAGGAAATTTTTTTTGTTCTCTATTTTTCAGCGTGTCCTGACCCGTTTCGTCTTGAAATGAAGCCCGGATGACTTTGTTTAATTTTTAGAATTTTTTTGCATTCATTTTTTAATTTTCTAACTCGGGTCGGGTTCGAACGGATAGGAAGGAACTTATTTTTGTTCTCTATTTTTCGGCCTGTCTTGGCCTATTTAGTCCGGAAATAAAGCTTGGATGATGTTTTATAATTTTTAGAATTTTTTTGCATTTATTTTTGAATTTTTTAACTCGGGTCTGGTTCGAACGAATAGAAAGGAAATTTTTTTTCTTCTCTATTTTTCGGCCTGTCCTGGCCCGTTTCGTCTGGACATGACGCCTGGATGATGTTTTTTAATTTTTAGAATTTTTTTGCATTTATTTTTAAACTCTCTAACTCGGGTCGGGTTCGAACGAATACGAGGGAAATTTTTTTTGTTCTCTATTTTTCGGCCTGTCCTGACCCGTTTAGTCATGAAATGAAGCCCGGATGATGTTTTTTATTTTTTAAAATTTTTTTGCATTTATTTTTGAATTTTCTAACTCGGGTCGGGTTCGAACGGATAGGAAGGAACTTATTTTTGTTCTCTATTTTTCGGCCTGTCTTGGCCTGTTTAGTCTGGAAATGAAGCTTGGATGGTGTTTTTTAATTTTTAGAATTTTTTTGCATTTATTTTTGAATTCTCTAACTCGGGTCGGGTTTGAATGGATAGGAAAGAAATTTTTTTTACACTCTATTTTTTGGCCGGTCTTCTCCCGTTTCGTCTCGAAATGAAACCTGACTGATGTTTTTTAATTTTTAAAATTTTTTTGCATTTATTTTTGAATTTTCTAACCTGGGTCGGGTTCGAACGGATAGGAAGGAAATTTTTTTTGTTCTCTATTTTTCGGCCTGTCCTCACTCGTTTCGTCTTCAAATGAAGCCCGGATGATGTTTTTTAATTTTTAAAATTTTTTTGCATTTATTTTTGAATTTTCTAACACGGGTCAAGTTCGAATGGATCGAAAGGAAGTTTTTTTTTTCTCTATTTTTCGGCCTGTCCTGACTCGTTTCGTCTTGAAATGAAGCTCGGATGATGTTTTTTGATTTTTAGAATTTTTTTGCATTTATTTTTGAATTTTCTAACTCGGGTCTTGTTCGAACGGATTGGAAGGAGATTATTTTTGTTCTCTATTTCTCGGCCTGTCTTCACCCGTTTCGTCTTGGAATGAAACCTGGACGATGTTTTTTAATTTTTAGAATTTTTTTGCATTAATTTTAGAATTTTCTAACTCGGGTCAGGTTCAAACGTATAGGAAAGAAATTTCTTTTGTTCTCTATTTGTTGGCCTGTCCTGACCCGTTTCGTCTTGAAATGAAGCCTGGATGATGTTTTTTAATTTTTAGAATTTTTTGGCATTTAGTTTTTTAATTTTCTAACTCGGGTAGGGTTCGAACGGACAGGAAGGAAATTTTTTTGTTCTCTATTTTTCGGCCTGTCATGACTTGTTTCGCCTTGAAATGAAGCCGGCATGATGTTTTTTCTTTTTTAGAATTTTTTTGCATTTATTTTTTAATTTTCTAACTCGGGTCGGGTTCGAACTGATAGAATTGAAATTTTCTTTGTTCTCTATTTTTCGGCATGTCTTGACCTGTTTCGACTTGAAATGAGGTCTGGATGACGTTTTTTAATTTAGAAAATTTTTTTGCATTTCTTTTCGAATTTTCTAACTTGGGCCAGGTTCGAACGGATTGGAAGGAACTTATTTTTGTTCTCTATTTTTCGGCCTGTCCTGGCCCGTTTAGTCTGGAAATGAAGCCTGGATGATGTTTTTTAATTTGTAGAATTTTTTTGCATTCATTTTTTAATTTTCTAACTCGGGTCGGGTTCGAACGGATAGGAAGGAACTTATTTTTGTTCTCTATTTTTCGGCCTGTCTTGGCCTATTTAGTCCGGAAATAAAGCTTGGATGATGTTTTATAATTTTTAGAATTTTTTTGCATTTATTTTTGAATTTTATAACTCGGGTCTGGTTCGAACGGATAGGAAGGAAATTTTTTTTCTTCTCTATTTGTCGGCCTGTCCTGGCCCGTTTCGTCTGGACATGACGCCTGGATGATGTTTTTTTTATTTTTAGAATTTTTTTGCATTTATTTTTAAACTCTCTAACTCGGGTCGGGTTCGAACGGATACGAGGGAAATTTTTTTTGTTCTCTATTTTTCGGCCTGTCCTGACCCGTTTAGTCATGAAATGAAGCCCGGATGATGTTTTTTATTTTTTAAAATTTTTTTGCATTTATTTTTGAATTTTCTAACTCGGGTCGGGTTCGAACGGATAGGAAGGAACTTATTTTTGTTCTCTATTTTTCGGCCTGTCTTGGCCTGTTTAGTCTGGAAATGAAGCTTGGATGGTGTTTTTTAATTTTTAGAATTTTTTTGCATTTATTTTTGAATTTTATAACTCGGGTCTGGTTCGAACGGATGGGAAGGAAATTTTTTTTCATCTCTATTTTTCGGCCTGTCCTGGCCCGTTTCGTCTGGACATGACGCCTGGATGATGTTTTTTAATTTTTAGAATTTTTTTGCATTTATTTTTGAATTCTCTAACTCGGGTCGGGTTTGAATGGATAGGAAAGAAATTTTTTCTACACTCTATTTTTTGGCCGGTCTTCTCCCGTTTCGTCTCGAAATGAAACCTGACTGATGTTTTTTAATTTTTAAAATTTTTTTGCATTTATTTTTGAATTTTCTAACCTGGGTCGTGTTCGAACGGATAGGAAGGAAATTTTTTTTGTTCTCTATTTTTCGGCCTGTCCTCACTCGTTTCGTCTTGAAATGAAGCCCGGATGATGTTTTTTAATTTTTAAAATTTTTTTGCATTTATTTTTGAATTTTCTAACACGGGTCAGGTTCGAACGGATTGAAAGGAAATTTTTTTTTTTCTCTATTTTTCGGCCTGTCCTGACTCGTTTCGTCTTGAAATGAAGCCCGGATGATGTTTTTTAATTTTTAGATTTTTTTTGCATTTATTTTTGAATTTTCTAACTCGGGTCTTGTTCGAACGGATTGCAAGGAGATTATTTTTGTTCTCTATTTCTCGGCCTGTCTTCACCCGTTTCGTCTTGGAATGAAACCTGGACGATGTTTTTTAATTTTTATAATTTTTTTGCATTTATTTTTGAATTTTCTAACTCGGGTCAGGTTCAAACGGATAGGAAAGAAATTTCTTTTGTTCTCTATTTGTTGGCCTGTCCTGACCCGTTTCGTCTTGAAATGAAGCCTGGATGATGTTTTTTAATTTTTAGAATTTTTTGGCATTTAGTTTTTTAATTTTCTAACTCGGGTAGGGTTCGAACGGACAGGAATGAAATTTTTTTGTTCTCTATTTTTCGGCCTGTCATGACTTGTTTCGCCTTGAAATGAAGCCGGCATGATGTTTTTTCTTTTTTAGAATTTTTTTGCATTTATTTTTTAATTTTCTAACTCGGGTCGGGTTCGAACGGATAGAATTGAAATTTTCTTTGTTCTCTATTTTTCGGCATGTCTTGACCTGTTTCGACTTGAAATGAGGTCTGGATGACGTTTTTTAATTTCGAAAATTTTTTTGCATTTCTTTTCGAATTTTCTAACTTGGGCCAGGTTCGAACGGATTGGAAGGAACTTATTTTTGTTCTCTATTTTTCGGCCTGTCCTGGCCCGTTTAGTCTGGAAATGAAGCCTGGATGATGTTTTTTAATTTGTAGAATTTTTTTGCATTTATTTTTTAATTTTATAACTCGAGTCTGGTTCGAACGGATAGGAAGGAAATTTTTTTTGTTCTCTATTTTTCGGCATGTCTTGACCTGTTTCGACTTGAAATGAGGTCTGGATGACGTTTTTTAATTTCGAAATTTTTTTTGCATTTCTTTTCGAATTTTCTAACTTGGGCCAGGTTCGAACGGATTGGAAGGAACTTATTTTTGTTCTCTATTTTTCGGCCTGTCCTGGCCCGTTTAGTCTGGAAATGAAGCCTGGATGATGTTTTTTAATTTGTAGAATTTTTTTGCATTTATTTTTTAATTTTATAACTCGAGTCTGGTTCGAACGATAGGAAGGAAATTTTTTTTGTTCTCTATTTTTCGGCCTGTCCTGACCCGTTTCATCTTGAAATGAAGCCCGGATGACGTTGTTTAATTTTTAGAATCTTTTTACATTTTTTTTTGAATTTTCTAACTCGGGTCTGGTTCGAACGGATAGGAAGGAAATTATTTTTGTTCTCTATTTTTTCAGTCTGTCCTGGCCCGTTTCGTCTTGAAATGAAGTCTGGATGATGTTTTTTAATTTTTAAAATTTTTTTGCTTTATTTTTGAATTTTCTAACTCGGGTCTGGTTCGAACGGATAGGAAGGAAATTATTTTTGTTCTCTATTTTTCGGCCTGTCCTGACCCGTTTCGTCTTGAAAATGAAGCCCGGATGACGTTGTTTAATTTTTAGAATTTTTTTGCATTTTTTTTTAAATTTTCTAACTCGGGTCTGGTTCGAACGGATAGGAAGGAAATTATTTTTGTTCTCTATTTTTCGGCCTGTCCTGACCCGTTTCGTCTTGAAATGAAGCCCGGATGACGTTGTTTAATTTTTAAAATTTTTTTGCATTTCTTTTCAAATTTTCTAACTTGGGCCATGTTCGAACGTATAGGAAGGAAATTGTTTTTGTTCTCTATTTTTCGGCCTGTCCTGACCCGTTTCATCTTGAAATGAAGCCGGATGACTCGTTGTTTAATTTTTAGAATTTTTTGCATTTTTTCGAATTTTCTAACTCGGGTCTGGTTCGAACGGATAGGAAGGAAATTATTTTTGTTCTCTTTTTTTCGGCCTGTCCTGGCCCGTTTCGTCTTGAAATGAAGTCTGGATGAGGTTTTTTAATTTTTAAAATTTTTTTGCATTTATTTTTGAATTTTCTAACTCGGGTCGGGTTCGAACGGATAGGAAGGAAATTTTTTTTGTTCTCTATTTTTCGGCCTGTCCTTACCCGTTTCGTCTTGAAATGAAGCCCAGATGACGTTGTTTAATTTTTAAAATTTTTTTGCATTTATTTTTTAATTTTCTAACTCGGGTCGGGTTCGAACGGATAGGAAGGAAATTTTTTTTGTTCTCTATTTTTCAACGTGTCCTGACCCGTTTCGTCTTGAAATGAAGCCCGGATGACTTTGTTTAATTTTTAGAATTTTTTTGCATTCATTTTTTAATTTTCTAACTCGGGTCGGGTTCGAACGGATAGGAAGGAACTTATTTTTGTTCTCTATTTTTCGGCCTGTCTTGGCCTATTTAGTCCGGAAATAAAGCTTGGATGATGTTTTATAATTTTTAGAATTTTTTTGCATTTATTTTTGAATTTTATAACTCGGGTCTGGTTCGAACGGATAGGAAGGAAATTTTTTTTCTTCTCTATTTGTCGGCCTGTCCTGGCCCGTTTCGTCTGGACATGACGCCTGGATGATGTTTTTTTTATTTTTAGAATTTTTTTGCATTTATTTTTAAACTCTCTAACTCGGGTCGGGTTCGAACGGATACGAGGGAAATTTTTTTTGTTCTCTATTTTTCGGCCTGTCCTGACCCGTTTAGTCATGAAATGAAGCCCGGATGATGTTTTTTATTTTTTAAAATTTTTTTGCATTTATTTTTGAATTTTCTAACTCGGGTCGGGTTCGAACGGATAAGAAGGAACTTATTTTTGTTCTCTATTTTTCGGCCTGTCTTGGCCTGTTTAGTCTGGAAATGAAGCTTGGATGGTGTTTTTTAATTTTTAGAATTTTTTTGCATTTATTTTTGAATTTTATACCTCGGGTCTGGTTCGAACGGATGGGAAGGAAATTTTTTTTCTTCTCTATTTTTCGCCCTGTCCTGGCCCGTTTCGTCTGGACATGACGCCTGGATGATGTTTTTTAATTTTTAGAATTTTTTTGCATTTATTTTTGAATTCTCTAACTCGGGTCGGGTTTGAATGGATAGGAAAGAAATTTTTTTTACACTCTATTTTTTGGCCGGTCTTCTCCCGTTTCGTCTCGAAATGAAACCTGAATGATGTTTTTTAATTTTTAAAATTTTTTTGCATTTATTTTTGAATTTTCTAACCTGGGTCGGGTTCGAACGGATAGGAAGGAAATTTTTTTTGTTCTCTATTTTTCGGCCTGTCCTCACTCGTTTCGTCTTGAAATGAAGCCCGGATGATGTTTTTTAATTTTTAAAATTTTTTTGCATTTATTTTTGAATTTTCTAACACGGGTCAGGTTCGAACGGATCGAAAGGAAATTTTTTTTTTCTCTATTTTTCGGCCTGTCCTGACTCGTTTCGTCTTGAAATGAAGCCCGGATGATGTTTTTTAATTTTTAGAATTTTTTTGCATTTATTTTTGAATTTTCTAACTCGGGTCTTGTTCGAACGGATTGGAAGGAGATTATTTTTGTTCTCTATTTCTCGGCCTGTCTTCACCCGTTTCGTCTTGGAATGAAACCTGGACGATGTTTTTTAATTTTTAGAATTTTTTTGCATTTATTTTTGAATTTTCTAACTCGGGTCAGGTTCAAACGGATAGGAAAGAAATTTCTTTTGTTCTCTATTTGTTGGCCTGTCCTGACCCGTTTCGTCTTGAAATGAAGCCTGGATGATGTTTTTTAATTTTTAGAATTTTTTGGCATTTAGTTTTTTAATTTTCTAACTCGGGTAGGGTTCGAACGGACAGGAAGGAAATTTTTTTGTTCTCTATTTTTCGGCCTGTCATGACTTGTTTCGCCTTGAAATGAAGCCGGCATGATGTTTTTTCTTTTTTAGAATTTTTTTGCATTTATTTTTTAATTTTCTAACTCGGGTCGGGTTCGAACTGATAGAATTGAAATTTTCTTTGTTCTCTATTTTTCGGCATGTCTTGACCTGTTTCGACTTGAAATGAGGTCTGGATGACGTTTTTTAATTTCGAAAATTTTTTTGCATTTTTTTTCGAATTTTCTAACTTGGGCCAGGTTCGAACGGATTGGAAGGAACTTATTTTTGTTCTCTATTTTTCGGCCTGTCCTGGCCCGTTTAGTCTGGAAATGAAGCCTGGATGATGTTTTTTAATTTGTAGAATTTTTTTGCATTTATTTTTTAATTTTATAACTCGAGTCTTGTTCGAACGGATAGGAAGGAAATTTTTTTTGTTCTCTATTTTTCAGCATGTCTTGACCTGTTTCGACTTGAAAAGAGGTCTGGATGACGTTTTTTAATTTCGAAAATTTTTTTGCATTTCTTTTCGAATTTTCTAACTTGGGCCAGGTTCGAACGGATTGGAAGGAACTTATTTTTGTTCTCTATTTTTCGGCCTGTCCTGGCCCGTTTAGTCTGGAAATGAAGCCTGGATGATGTTTTTTAATTTGTAGAATTTTTTTGCATTTATTTTTTAATTTTATAACTCGAGTCTGGTTCGAACGGATAGGAAGGAAATTTTTTTTGTTCTCTATTTTTCGGCCTGTCCTGACCCGTTTCATCTTGAAATGAAGCCCGGATGACGTTGTTTAATTTTTAGAATCTTTTTACTTTTTTTTTTGAATTTTCTAACTCGGGTCTGGTTCGAACGGATAGGAAGGAAATTATTTTTGTTCTCTATTTTTTCAGTCTGTCCTGGCCCGTTTCGTCTTGAAATGAAGTCTGGATGATGTTTTTTAATTTTTAAAATTTTTTTGCATTTATTTTTGAATTTTCTAACTCGGGTCTGGTTCGAACGGATAGGAAGGAAATTATTTTTGTTCTCTATTTTTCGGCCTGTCCTGACCCGTTTCGTCTTGAAATGAAGCCCGGATGACGTTGTTTAATTTTTAGAATTTTTTTGCATTTTTTTTTAAATTTTCTAACTCGGGTCTGGTTCGAACGGATAGGAAGGAAATTATTTTTGTTCTCTATTTTTCGGCCTGTCCTGACCCGTTTCGTCTTGAAATGAAGCCCGGATGACGTTGTTTAATTTTTAAAATTTTTTTGCATTTCTTTTCAAATTTTCTAACTTGGGCCATGTTCGAACGTATAGGAAGGAAATTGTTTTTGTTATCTATTTTTCGGCCTGTCCTGACCCGTTTCATCTTGAAATGAAGCCCGGATGAAGTTGTTTAATTTTTAGAATTTTTTTGCATTTTTTTTTGAATTTTCTAACTCGGGTCTGGTTCGAACGGATAGGAAGGAAATTATTTTTATTCTCTTTTTTTCGGTCTGTCCTGGCCCGTTTCGTCTTGAAATGAAGTCTGGATGAGGTTTTTTAATTTTTAAAATTTTTTTGCATTTATTTTTGAATTTTCTAACTCGGGTCGGGTTCGAACGGATAGGAAGGAAATTTTTTTTGTTCTCTATTTTTCGGCCTGTCCTTACCCGTTTCGTCTTGAAATGAAGCCCAGATGACGTTGTTTAATTTTTAAAATTTTTTTGCATTTATTTTTTAATTTTCTAACTCGGGTCGGGTTCGAACGGATAGGAAGGAAATTTTTTTTGTTCTCTATTTTTCAGCCTGTCCTGACCCGTTTCGTCTTGAAATGAACCCCGGATGACTTTGTTTATATTTAAGAATTTTTTTGCATTCATTTTTGAATTTTCTAACTCGGGTCGGGCTCGAACGGATACGAGGGAAATTCTTTTTGTTCTTTATTTTTCAGCCTATCCTGACCCGTTTCGTCTTGAAATGAAGCGCGGATGACGTTGTTTAGTTTTTAGAATTTTTTTGCATTTATTTTTGAATTTTCTAACTCGTGTCTGGTTCGAACGGATAGGAAGGAAATTATTTTTGTTCTTTTTTTTTTCGGCCTGTCCTGGCCCGTTTCGTCTTGAAATGAAGTCTGGATGATGTTTTTTAATTTGTAAATTTTTTTTGCATTTAATTTTAAATTCTCTAACTCGGGTCGGGTTCGAACAGATACGAAGGAAATTTTTTTGTTCTCTATTTTTCGGCCTGTCCTGACCCGTTTCGTCTTGAAATGGAGCCCGGATGATGTTTTTTAATTTTTAAAATTTTTTTGCATTTATTTTTGAATTTTCTAACTCGGGTCGGGTTCGAACGGATAGGAAGGAACTTATATTTGTTCTCTATTTTTCGGCCTGTCTTGGCCTGTTTAGTCTGGAAATGAAGCTTGGATGATGTTTTTTAATTTTTAGATTTTTTTGCATTTATTTTTGAATTCTCTAACTCGGGTCGGGTTTGAATGGATAGGAAAGAAATTTTTTTTATACTCTACTTTTGGCCGGTCTTCTCCCATTTCGTCTCGAAATGAAACCTGAATGATGTTTTTTAATTTTTAAAATTTTTTTGCATTTATTTTTGAATTTTCTAACCTGGGTCGGGTTCGAACGGATAGGAAGGAAATTTTTTTTGTTCTCTATTTTTCGGCCTGTCCTCACCCGTTTCATCTTGAAATGAAGCCCGGATGATGTTTTTTAATTTTTTAAATTTTTTTGCATTTATTTTTGAATTTTCTTACACGGGTCAGGTTCGAACAGATCAAAAGGAAATTTTTTTTCCCTCTATTTTTCGGCCTGTCCTGACTCGTTTCGTCTTGAAATGAAGCCCGGATGATGTTTTTTAATTTTTAGAATTTTTTTGCATTTATTTTTGAATTTTCTAACTCGGGTCTTGTTCGAACGGATTGGAAGGAGATTATTTTTGTTCTCTATTTCTCGGCCTGTCTTCACCCGTTTCGTCTTGGAATGAAACCTGGACGATGTTTTTTAATTTTTAGAATTTTTTTGCATTTATTTTTGAATTTTCTAACTCGTGTCAGGTTCAAACGGATAGGACAGAAATTTCTTTTGTTCTCTATTTGTCGGCCTGTCCTGACCCGTTTCGTCTTGAAATGAAGCCTGGATGATGTTTTTTAATTTTTAGAATTTTTTGGCATTTAGTTTTTTAATTTTCTAACTCGGGTAGGGTTCGAACGGACAGGAAGGAAATTTTTTTGTTCTCTATTTTTCGGCCTGCCCTTACTTGTTTCGCCTTGAAATGAAGCCCGGATGATGTTTTTTAATTTTTAAAATTTTTTTGCATTTATTTTTGAATTTTCTAACTCGAGTCGGGTTCGAACGGTTTGGAAGGAAATTATTTTTGTTCTCTATTTTTTGGCCTGTCTTCACCCGTTTCATCTTGAAATGAAACCTGGATGATGTTTTTTAATTTTTAGAATTTCTTTGCATTTAGTTTTGAATTTTCTAACACGGGTCTGGTTCAAACGGATAGGAAAGAAATTTCTTTTGTTCTCTATTTGTCGGCCTGTCCTGACCCGTTTCGTCTTGAAATGAAGCCTAGATGATGTTTTTTAATTTTTATAATTTTATGGCATTTATTTTTTAATTTTCTAACTCGGGTTGGGTTCGAACGGATAGGAAGGAAATTTTTTAGTTCTCTATTTTCCGGCCAGTCCTGAATTGTTTCGCCTTGAAATGAAGCCGGCGTGATGTGTTTTCTTTTTTAGAATTTTTTTGCATTTATTTTTTAATTTTCTAACTCGGGTCGGGTTCGAACGGATAGAATTGAAATTTTCTTTGTTCTCTATTTTTCGGCCTGTCTTGACCTGTTTTGTCTTGAAATGAGGTCTGGATGACGTTTTTTTAATTTTTAAAATTTTTTTGCATTTCTTTTCGAATTTTCTAACTTGGGCCAGGTTCGAACGGATAGGAAGGAACTTATTTTTGTTCTCTATTTTTCGGCCCGTCCTGGCCCATTTAGTCTGGAAATGAAGCCTGGATGATGTTTTTTAATTCTTAGAATTTTTTTGCATTTATTTTTGAATTTTCTAACTCGGGTCTGGTTCGAACAGATAGGAAGGAAATTATTTTTGTTCTCTATTTTTCGGCCCGTCCTGGCCCATTTAGTCTGGAAATGAAGCCTGGATGATGTTTTTTAATTTTTAGAATTTTTTTGCATTTATTTTTTAATTCTCTTACTCATGTCGAGTTCGAATGAATAGGAAAGAAATTTTTTTATACTCTATTTTTAGGCCTGTCTTCTCCCGTTTCGTCTGGAAATGAAACCTGAATGATGGTTTTCAATTTTTAGAATTTTTTTGCACTTATTTTTGAATTTTCTAACTCGGGTCGGGTTCGAACGGATAGGAAGGAAATAATTTTTGATCTCTTTTTTTCGGCCAGTCCTGGCCCGTTTCGTCTTGAAATGAAGCCTGGATGACGTTTTTTAATTTTTAAAATTTCTTTGCATTTATTTTCGAATTCTCTAACTCGGGTCGGGTTTGAACGGATAGGATGGAAATTTTTTTTGTTCTCTATTTTTCGGCCTGTCCTAACCCGTTTCGTCTTGAAATGAAGCCCGGATGATTTTTTTAATTTTTAGAATTTTTTTGCATTTATTTTTTAATTTTCTAACTCGGGTAGGGTTCGAACGGATGGGAAGGAAATTTTTTTGTTCTCTATTTTTCTTCCTATCCTGACCTGTTTCGCCTTGAAATGAAGCCTGCATGATGTTTTTTCTTTCTTAGAATTTTTTTGCATTTATTTTTGAATTTTCTAACTCGGGTCGGGTTCGAACAGATAGAATTGAAATTTTCTTTGTTCTCTATTTTTCGGCCTGTCTTGACCTATTTCGTCTTGAAATGAAGCCTGGATGACTCTTTTTAATTTTTAAAATTTTTTTGCATTTCTTTTCGAATTTTCTAACTTGGGCCAGGTTCGAACGGATAGGAAGGAAATTACTTTTGTACTCTTTTTTTCGGCCTGTCCTGGCCCGTTTCGTCTTGAAATGAAGTCTAGATGAGGTTTTTTAATTTTTAAAATTTTTTTGCATTTATTTTTGAATTTTCTAACTCGGGTCGGGTTCGAACGAATAGGAAGGAAATTTTTTTTGTTCTCTATTTTTCGGCCTGTCCTTACCCGTTTCGTCTTGAAATGAAGCCCAGATGACGTTGTTTAATTTTTAAAATTTTTTTGCATTTATTTTTTAATTTTCTAACTCGGGTCGGGTTCGAACGGATAGAATTGAAATTTTCTTTGTTCTCTATTTTTCGGCCTGTCTTGACCTGTTTTGTCTTGAAATGAGGTCTGGATGACGTTTTTTTAATTTTTAAAATTTTTTTGCATTTCTTTTCGAATTTTCTAACTTGGGCCAGGTTCGAACGGATAGGAAGGAACTTATTTTTGTTCTCTATTTTTCGGCCCGTCCGGGCCCATTTAGTCTGGAAATGAAGCCTGGATGATGTTTTTTAATTCTTAGAATTTTTTTGCATTTATTTTTGAATTTTCTAACTCGGGTCTGGTTCGAACGGATAGGAAGGAAATATTTTGTTCTCTATTTTTCGGCGCCCTGGCCCAATTTAGTCTGGAAATGAAAGCTGGATTATGTTTTTTAATTTAAAAATTTTGCATTTATTTTTAATTTCTAACTCGGGTCGGGATTCGAACGGTTTGAAGGAATTATTTTTGTTCTCTATTTTTCAGCCTGTCCTCACCTGTGTCGTCTTGAAATGAAGCCCGGATGATGTTTTTTAATTTTTGGAATTTTTTTGCATTTATTTTTCAATTTTCTAACTCGGGTCTTGTTCGAACGGATTGGAAGGAAATTATTTTTGTTCTCTATTTTTCGGCCTGTCTTCACCCGTTTCGTCTTGGAATGAAACCTGGACGATGTTTTTTAATTTTTAGAAATTTTTTGCATTTATTTTTGAATTTTCTAACTCGGGTCGGGTACGAACGGTTTGGAAGGAAATTATTTTTGTTCTCTATTTTTCGGCCTGTCTTCACCCGTTTCATCTTGAAATGAAACCTGGATGATGTTTTTTAATTTTTATAATTTTTTGCATTTATTTTTGAATTTTCTAACTCGGGTCTTGTTCGAACGGATTGGAAGGAGATTATTTTTGTTCTCTATTTCTCGGCCTGTCTTCACCCGTTTCGTCTTGGAATGAAACCTGGACGATGTTTTTTAATTTTTAGAATTTTTTTGCATTTATTTTTGAATTTTCTAACTCGTGTCAGGTTCAAACGGTTTTGGAAGAAATTATGTTTTTGTTCTCTATTTTTTGGCCTGTCTTCACCCGTTTCATCTTGAAATGAAGCCTGGATGATGTTTTTTAATTTTTAGAATTTCTTTGCATTTAGTTTTGAATTTTCTAACACGGGTCTGGTTCAAACGGATAGGAAAGAAATTTCTTTTGTTCTCTATTTGTCGGCCTGTCCTGACCCGTTTCGTCTTGAAATGAAGCCTAGATGATGTTTTTTAATTTTTATAATTTTATGGCATTTATTTTTTAATTTTCTAACTCGGGTTGGGTTCGAACGGATAGGAAGGAAATTTTTTAGTTCTCTATTTTCCGGCCAGTCCTGAATTGTTTCGCCTTGAAATGAAGCCGGCGTGATGTGTTTTCTTTTTTAGAATTTTTTTGCATTTATTTTTTAATTTTCTAACTCGGGTCGGGTTCGAACGGATAGAATTGAAATTTTCTTTGTTCTCTATTTTTCGGCCTGTCTTGACCTGTTTTGTCTTGAAATGAGGTCTGGATGACGTTTTTTTAATTTTTAAAATTTTTTTGCATTTCTTTTCGAATTTTCTAACTTGGGCCAGGTTCGAACGGATAGGAAGGAACTTATTTTTGTTCTCTATTTTTCGGCCCGTCCTGGCCCATTTAGTCTGGAAATGAAGCCTGGATGATGTTTTTTAATTCTTAGAATTTTTTTGCATTTATTTTTGAATTTTCTAACTCGGGTTGGTTCGAACAGATAGGAAGGAAATTATTTTTGTTCTCTATTTCGGCGCCGTCCTAGACCATTTAGTCTGGAATGAAAAGTCTGGATTATGATTTTTAATTTTTAAAATTTTTTTGCATTTTATTTTTGAATTTTCTACTCGGGTCGGGTTCGAACGGTTTGGAGGAATTATTTTTTGTTCTCTATTTCGGCCTGTCTTCACCCGTTTCATCTTGAAATGAAACCTGGATGATGTTTTTTAATTTTTATAATTTTTTGCATTTATTTTTGAATTTTCTAACTCGGGTCTTGTTCGAACGGATTGGAAGGAGATTATTTTTGTTCTCTATTTCTCGGCCTGTCTTCACCCGTTTCGTCTTGGAATGAAACCTGGACGATGTTTTTTAATTTTTAGAATTTTTTTGCATTTATTTTTGAATTTTCTAACTCGTGTCAGGTTCAAACGGATAGGACAGAAATTTCTTTTGTTCTCTATTTGTCGGCCTGTCCTGACCCGTTTCGTCTTGAAATGAAGCCTGGATGATGTTTTTTAATTTTTAGAATTTTTTGGCATTTAGTTTTTTAATTTTCTAACTCGGGTAGGGTTCGAACGGACAGGAAGGAAATTTTTTTGTTCTCTATTTTTCGGCCTGCCCTTACTTGTTTCGCCTTGAAATGAAGCCCGGATGATGTTTTTTAATTTTTAAAATTTTTTTGCATTTATTTTTGAATTTTCTAACTCGGGTCGGGTTCGAACGGTTTGGAAGGAAATTATTTTTGTTCTCTATTTTTTGGCCTGTCTTCACCCGTTTCATCTTGAAATGAAACCTGGATGATGTTTTTTAATTTTTAGAATTTCTTTGCCTTTAGTTTTGAATTTTCTAACACGGGTCTGGTTCAAACGGATAGGAAAGAAATTTCTTTTGTTCTCTATTTGTCGGCCTGTCCTGACCCGTTTCGTCTTGAAATGAAGCCTAGATGATGTTTTTTAATTTTTATAATTTTATGGCATTTATTTTTTAATTTTCTAACTCGGGTTGGGTTCGAACGGATAGGAAGGAAATTTTTTAGTTCTGTATTTTCCGGCCAGTCCTGAATTGTTTCGCCTTGAAATGAAGCCGGCGTGATTTGTTTTCTTTTTTAGAATTTTTTTGCATTTATTTTTTAATTTTCTAACTCGGGTCGGGTTCGAACGGATAGAATTGAAATTTTCTTTGTTCTCTATTTTTCGGCCTGTCTTGACCTGTTTTGTCTTGAAATGAGGTCTGGATGACGTTTTTTTAATTTTTAAAATTTTTTTGCATTTCTTTTCGAATTTTCTAACTTGGGCCAGGTTCGAACGGATAGGAAGGAACTTATTTTTGTTCTCTATTTTTCGGCCCGTCCTGGCCCATTTCGTCTGGAAATGAAGCCTGGATGATGTTTTTTAATTCTTAGAATTTTTTTGCATTTATTTTTGAATTTTCTAACTCGGGTCTGGTTCGAACAGATAGGAAGGAAATTATTTTTGTTCTCTATTTTTCGGCCCGTCCTGGCCCATTTAGTCTGGAAATGAAGTCTGGATGATGTTTTTTAATTTTTAAAATTTTTTGCATTTATTTTTGAATTTTCTAACTCGGGTCGGGTTCGAACGGTTTGGAAGGAAATTATTTTTGTTCTCTATTTTTCGGCCTGTCTTCACCCGTTTCATCTTGAAATGAAACCTGGATGATGTTTTTTAATTTTTATAATTTTTTGCATTTATTTTTGAATTTTCTAACTCGGGTCTTGTTCGAACGGATTGGAAGGAGATTATTTTTGTTCTCTATTTCTCGGCCTGTCTTCACCCGTTTCGTCTTGGAATGAAACCTGGACGATGTTTTTTAATTTTTAGAATTTTTTTGCATTTATTTTTGTATTTTCTAACTCGTGTCAGGTTCAAACGGATAGGACAGAAATTTCTTTTGTTCTCTATTTGTCGGCCTGTCCTGACCCGTTTCGTCTTGAAATGAAGCCTGGATGATGTTTTTTAATTTTTAGAATTTTTTGGCATTTAGTTTTTTAATTTTCTAACTCGGGTAGGGTTCGAACGGACAGGAAGTAAATTTTTTTGTTCTCTATTTTTCGGCCTGCCCTTACTTGTTTCGCCTTGAAATGAAGCCCGGATGATGTTTTTTAATTTTTAAAATTTTTTTGCATTTATTTTTGAATTTTCTAACTCGGGTCGGGTTCGAACGGTTTGGAAGGAAATTATTTTTGTTCTCTATTTTTTGGCCTGTCTTCACCCGTTTCATCTTGAAATGAAACCTGGATGATGTTTTTTAATTTTTAGAATTTCTTTGCATTTAGTTTTGAATTTTCTAACACGGGTCTGGTTCAAACGGATAGGAAAGAAATTTCTTTTGTTCTCTATTTGTCGGCCTGTCCTGACCCGTTTCGTCTTGAAATGAAGCCTAGATGATGTTTTTTAATTTTTATAATTTTATGGCATTTATTTTTTAATTTTCTAACTCGGGTTGGGTTCGAACGGATAGGAAGGAAATTTTTTAGTTCTCTATTTTCCGGCCAGTCCTGAATTGTTTCGCCTTGAAATGAAGCCGGCGTGATGTGTTTTCTTTTTTAGAATTTTTTTGCATTTATTTTTTAATTTTCTAACTCGGGTCGGGTTCGAACGGATAGAATTGAAATTTTCTTTGTTCTCTATTTTTCGGCCTGTCTTGACCTGTTTTGTCTTGAAATGAGGTCTGGATGACGTTTTTTTAATTTTTAAAATTTTTTTGCATTTCTTTTCGAATTTTCTAACTTGGGCCAGGTTCGAACGGATAGGAAGGAACTTATTTTTGTTCTCTATTTTTCGGCCCGTCCTGGCCCATTTAGTCTGGAAATGAAGCCTGGATGATGTTTTTTAATTCTTAGAATTTTTTTGCATTTATTTTTGAATTTTCTAACTCGGGTCTGGTTCGAACAGATAGGAAGGAAATTATTTTTGTTCTCTATTTTTCGGCCCGTCCTGGCCCATTTAGTCTGGAAATGAAGCCTGGATGATGTTTTTTAATTTTTAGAATTTTTTTGCATTTATTTTTTAATTCTCTTACTCATGTCGAGTTCGAATGAATAGGAAAGATATTTTTTTATACTCTATTTTTAGGCCTGTCTTCTCCCGTTTCGTCTGGAAATGAAACCTGAATGATGGTTTTCAATTTTTAGAATTTTTTTGCACTTATTTTTGAATTTTCTAACTCGGGTCGGGTTCGAACGGATAGGAAGGAAATAATTTTTGATCTCTTTTTTTCGGCCAGTCCTGGCCCGTTTCGTCTTGAAATGAAGCCTGGATGACGTTTTTTAATTTTTAAAATTTCTTTGCATTTATTTTCGAATTCTCTAACTCGGGTCGGGTTTGAACGGATAGGATGGAAATTTTTTTTGTTCTCTATTTTTCGGCCTGTCCTAACCCGTTTCGTCTTGAAATGAAGCCCGGATGATTTTTTTAATTTTTAGAATTTTTTTGCATTTATTTTTTAATTTTCTAACTCGGGTAGGGTTCGAACGGATGGGAAGGAAATTTTTTTGTTCTCTATTTTTCTTCCTATCCTGACCTGTTTCGCCTTGAAATGAAGCCTGCATGATGTTTTTTCTTTCTTAGAATTTTTTTGCATTTATTTTTGAATTTTCTAACTCGGGTCGGGTTCGAACAGATAGAATTGAAATTTTCTTTGTTCTCTATTTTTCGGCCTGTCTTGACCTATTTCGTCTTGAAATGAAGCCTGGATGACTCTTTTTAATTTTTAAAATTTTTTTGCATTTCTTTTCGAATTTTCTAACTTGGGCCAGGTTCGAACGGATAGGAAGGAAATTACTTTTGTACTCTTTTTTTCGGCCTGTCCTGGCCCGTTTCGTCTTGAAATGAAGTCTGGATGATGTTTTTTAATTTTTAAAATTTTTTTGCATTTATTTTTGAATTTTCTAACTCGGGTCGGGTTCGAACGGTTTGGAAGGAAATTATTTTTGTTCTCTATTTTTCGGCCTGTCTTCACCCGTTTCATCTTGAAATGAGAACCTAGGCATGATGTTATCTTTTAATTTTTTAATAAATATTTGCATTTATGTTATTTGAATTTCTAACTCGGGTCTTGTGGTTTCGACGGGATTGGAAGGAAATTATTTTTGTTCTCTATTTTCGGCCTGTCTTCACCCGTTTCGTGTTGAAATGAAAAACCTGTAAGAGGATGTATTTTTAATGTTTATAGGAATTTCTGCATTTATTTTTAGTTGAATATTTTCTAACATCGGGTCACGGGTTACAAACGGATAGGAAAGAGAGATCTTCATTTGTTCTCTATTTTTTGGCCTTTCCTGACCCGTTTCGTCTTGACATGAAGCCCGGATGATGTTTTGTAATTTTTAGAATTTTTTTGCATTTACTTTTGAATTTTATAACTCGGGTCGGGTTCTAACGGATAGGAATGAAATTTTTTTTGTTCTCTATTTTTCGGCCTGTCCTGACCCGTTTCGTCTTGAAAATGAAGCCCGGATGATGTTTTGTAATTTTTAGAATTTTTTTGCATTTCTTCTCTCTTCAACATTTTCTAACTTGGCCATGTTCGAACGTAATAGATTAGGAAATAATGTGTTTTGTTCTCTATGTTTTTCTTGGCCTGTCCTGACCCGTTTCCATCTTGAAATCGAATCCCGATGACGTTGTTAATTTTTGTATAATTTTTTATGCCATATTTATTTTTGAATTTTCTAACACTCGTCGGGTACTGATGTTCGAACGGATATAGGAAGGATAAAATCTATTTTGTCTCTATTTTACGGCCTGATCCTGAACCCTCGTTCGTCTTGAAATGGAAGCCCGGATGTACTAGTGTCTTAATTTTTTCTGAACTTTGTTTATGCATTTTCTTTTCAAATTTATCTAAACTTGCTGGCCATGTTTCGCAACGATATAGGGGAGTGGAAATTGCGTTATTTTTCTCACTATTTTGTGGCACCTGTCCTGGACCCGTTTCGTCTTTGAAAATAGAAGCCGGATGACGTTGTTTAATTTTTAAGAATTTTTTGCGTTTCTTTTAAAATTTCTAACTTGGGCCATGTCTCGAACGTTATAGGGAAGGGAATTGTTTTTGTTCTCTTATTTTCGGCCTGTCCTGGACCCGTTTCATCTTTGAAATGAAGCCTTGTAGGAACGTTGTTTAATTTTTAGAATTTTTTTGCATCTTTTTTTGAATTTTCTAACTCGGGTCTGGTTCGAACGGATAGGAAGGAAATTATTTTTGTTCTCTTTTTTTCGGTCTGTCCTGGCCCGTTTCGTCTTGAAATGAAGTCTGGATGAGGTTTTTTAGTTTTTAAATTTTTTTGCATTTATCTTTGAATTTTCTAACTCGGGTCGGGTTCGAACGGATAAGAAGGAAATTTTTTTTGTTCTCTATT